>NC_069734.1:3428140-3728140 GCF_027358585.1 Pangasianodon hypophthalmus | reverse complement strand
AACCGGGCAAAACTGAATTTGTGGCTTAAAGAAGAGTGCTACATACACAGACCTAAAGTTAACGTGGAATCCTCCTAGGGCTGTAGCTATAAAACACTAGTAGAGCTCAGATAATGCTACTACTCCTAGCCTAATACTAATACTAGCAATAATAATAATATTAATAATCCTCATCTTTTTTATCCTTAATTTACTGACCTTCCACAGTATTGTAGCTGCATGACTACAAAAGTGCCCTGAACCTGAGATACATACAGCCGCAGTCTGTATGTCACCTGATATTGACACTAAAACCCAAGCTTTTTGGTGTGAAACGTTCAGGCTTTGACTTGGCCCTACGTCAGCTCTTAAGTACACAAAATCATTTCCCACATCCTTAAATAACACATGACTGACTTTATTACTCTGCAGGTACTGGTAAACCTCCAAGCCC
The DNA here is from genome assembly GCF_027358585.1 of Pangasianodon hypophthalmus. Taxonomy (NCBI): domain Eukaryota; kingdom Metazoa; phylum Chordata; class Actinopteri; order Siluriformes; family Pangasiidae; genus Pangasianodon; species Pangasianodon hypophthalmus. The sequence continues at coordinate 3,727,707 of NC_069734.1, read as the reverse complement.
TTCAACTTGCTCATTGCCTTACCGTCACAAGCAACTGAATCAAAAAAATAGCTAAATATGCTACTGAAAGTTATCCGCGGCCACTTTCTAAAATCGTCCTCCCATTCCTCTATTAAGGAAGGGACACGTATGCTGATGTTGTCCTTTATAAGCTCTGTCAGAGTCTGACTGTAGCAAGTGTGTGATTCCGCATCTTGAGCCTTCTTGAATGAATGACTAGCGACACGGCTGCGAAAGGTTTGTTTACGTCTTAACGGAAGTTACTCCCATAATTCGTGCAAAGCGTTATGGGGTGTAGGAAAAAGGTGGATCCCACAGTGCTGTTGAATGTTCGATTCTGATTGGTCAGAAGGTGCTTATTTAATTTTCTATAGGAGCAACTTTGACAATAAGATCTGCAAATTATTATCGTTTCTACAGTTACAACTTACGCAGGGACAGATGCTCCACGTAAATGGATTTAAAACTCTGTCTAATTGTTGATATGGTGAAGTAATATTTAGGGAAGGAGTCTCCAGTGTCAGGACTTTAAAAAGCTCATAGGTAAAGCTCTGAGTTTTCCGAGAAAATCTGGGAAAATCTTCATGACAGATGGATTTTGTGGTTTGAAAAGCTGCATTTTTTTGTCTTATCAACTTCACAAAAAAAGGAGTCTTGTGAAGGAACGACCGTTTATAGCTGCTATAATGCAGGTGATATTGATGCAGGTGATATTGATGTTCTGCAACATTAAAGGTTAAAATTTATGCTGTAACACTGAAAAATTGCTATGGTATAAGAGGAATAAAACACTTTGAGACATGCTGTTGTTAGAAAAGAATCTAATTTGGCATGCTAACAGTAGCACTGCTTCATCACGTCACCCCGTAGTTGATTATTTTTCTATAACAGCACACCTGCCAGTGTTTTATTCCTTACTTAGGTGCATCAATTGAATTTTTTTGAGGTTTTAAAGTGAACCTCTTGATGTAGATGCCAAACTTAAACAAAGATTTAAATTTCTTTCAATGATCTTACATGCTGAACTGAACACTCATTCTACTATTTTAAGTTCGCAACATTTTATATAGCTGGCTGTACTAATAAACAGCTGTAATTTCTATTGAAGTTGACCTTTATGAAGATTTATGTAACACTTCTGTCACTTCTTATCAGCATGCTTAATCCTTCTCTTTTATATGCGACCAAACTTCACCCCTTTCACATTAACAGCGCTTTAATTCCAGATGAGTGATCTGATACGCTCTCTGTTCAGAATTTTGTCCTATCTTTAATCTTAGGAATGCTTTTTAAAACATCGTTTGCGTCCAGAAAGAAAATGGACGCCATCCAGTAGAGTGGAATAAAAAAAAAAAAATAAAAATAAAAAAAAAGCTTAAAAGGCTGTAAAGCATGCTTAACACTCAAAAGAAAAACATAAACAGAAGATTGAAAGGAATTCTTTGCTCTGAGTTTGATTTGGACTTCATATCTTTGCTTTTGTGCTTTGTAAATAGAAAGTTGCTCTGATATGACACGATCCATTTGGAGAAGGACAACATACATAGAAATCTTTCTGTGGGGGTTTAATTTCAGCTGTAGACCAAGACAGAAGGGAGAAAAGTACAGCCATGCACTATAGGATTAATAATATTTTTATCCAGATCGTAATAAAAAGACATATGATGCAATGTACAAGACTCTGTGTCTTATTACTATGTAATAAAATGTTCATAACATGTTTACTCATGTACGAACCATGCATTGTCAAATGCTATTCCAGCTAAGAAGCAAATCAGGTGTATATATAATTTTAAGCTGTTTCACAGCTTCTCTATTTGATGAATAATGCTAAGCAATACTTCAAATATTAATACGTATATATTGATTATCCAAAGTGAAGCCACAGTGTGTAAGAATTTTGTTAAATATATAAAGAATAAAACACTTAGGGGTATGGTGTTACAGGAAAATAATCAGTGACCAGGTGTGATGAAGCAGAGTTACTGTCACCACCCTGATGTTTATTATGTCCAATAACAGCATGTCCAGAAGTGTTTAATTCCTCTTACACCACAGCAATTTACTAACGATTACACTTATATAAATTAATAATTAACATCTGACATGACGTGTACTTTTTACCAATTTAATGTCATGGAATATCTGTGAAACAAGTTCGTTCCTGTTATCACTTACAGTTTAGCAGCTATAAACCTCTCATATTTCTCAGCTTGTCATGTTACCAAGAAACCGGAAACCACAAAGTCTTTCATCTAGAAGATTTTCCCATGTTACAAAGTGTTAACACTGGAGACTCCTTCTGTAAACATTAAGTAAATGCCTTCTTACAGATTACTTCACCATATCAACGATTATGCACATTTTGAAACCTGTTTATGTGGAGCATCGGCTATACAAGTCCCTGTGTAAGTTGTGTTAATGTACTCTAATGCTGTGTTTGAGGTGAAGTTGCAACTTGTAATTCTCAGCCTACAACTGATTAAAAAAAACACCAAAAATGCCCCTCAACTTGAAATTTCAACTCGTCAACTCGGGGTAGTTTTCTCAACTACCAGTTTCTTCCCTGTTTACAGAGTGACATCAAATCAACATGGCCGCTCACACTGGGAACAATGGGTTTACAGCAGTATTGCCTTTAGATCAGTTCATATGCATACAGAGTACTTGATTAAATCTAAAACATGAACCATACTAATCGCTGTTTTGAGAAGGTAATCATCAGCATTAGAGTCATCAGTAACGTTAGTTAGCTATCTTATTGTATAGCTACTCGCTATTGTATGCTGTTGTTGCTGCACTGCAATTTCAGTCCAAAATGTTGCATGAATGTTTGAAGTTCATTATAGAAGAACAGCACCAGTAGCCACCCAGGCCTGGAACTGTAAAAGTATGGTTAAAGTAGCTTTATATAAGCTTTATGTGCTCTGACAGAGCAAACAAAACGTACTCTTTTTTTTAACTTTTCATGTCGAACATCTCATGATGGGAAATAACGTTATTACAACTTGCAAATCACCACTTACAAGGCACCACAAACTCAGCAAAAGCTGCCGTGGTGGTCGTGTACAACAACGTACAGATTGCAAATCGGATAATAAAAATACACACACTGGAGATACAACGATTTGTTTTTAGTAAAAATAATAGAATGTGAAATGTTTTGTGGTTGCTTTTTTTAAATACTTGCATGTGAGGAAATAATATGAAACATATGTGAATAAATAACACCATTTCATTTGTAAAGTCTGAAAACCTCAGAAGGGATGGAAATCTGCACATTATTGAAATTTTGGATCTAAATATTTTCGAGCATATCCAACATGTGAACTTCTAGAGCCATGTGAACATCATGTATAGAAAGGCATGTGATGTAGAGTGTGTGTGTGTGTGTGTGTGAGTGTGTGCATGTGTGAACGTAAATGGGAGCAGATGCGGAGGGGCCCATGGCCTCTGCGTGTTTCCACAGTGATGTCAGCTCTGGTGGGCTGCGGTTAAAGGGGAAACGTGTGGCGGCTGGGAATGTCTGATAGACAGCGCACTCTCTCTCTCCTTCCCTATGTACTGCTCTCTCTATCGCTTTCTCTCACTTTCTCTCTGTCAGCTTCGTCTCCTGCCTTTGTTGATTATCTCTGTATCAGATTGATTCATGACCTTTTCCCTTCTATTTTAGCTTTCTCTCTAATTGTGTTCCCTTTTCCTTCTCTCTCCCTCTCTCCAGCACTCGAGGAGGCCGTGGCCCTCGGTTAAGGTGGAAACACTTATCTCTGAGATGCTGAGAAATAACAGAAAACCTCACACACTGTGCAGATGTTACACAGAAAACGTAACCACACACCTCTCAGGAGGTCTCGAAACACTCCTCCCTGCCCACACACACACAAACACACATTAAAAAACACACCAATTGAGGCTCTTAGGAAGTTTTAAGTACAAGCAATTACAGCCTCCAGCTCTAAGACTCTTAATCTGCTCTTACGAGTGCATATGCGTTCTGCACGCTCTTTCGAATTTGGGATATTATTCCAGTCACCAGCGGATTTTTCTAGAATAATTAATCAATCCAGGATCGTATTTCAAGCTTCCAAAATATGTCAAGAATTTGATGCGAAATCTCATATGTCATTATAAATGTATGCGTAACCCCTCCCCTTTTTGCCCACGTTCTTTACCACTCTGCGAACATCAGTACTTGAGCTTTCAGTTATTTCCATAACTACCTACGTTAGCTAGTGATCCATGATAATGCTGCATTTGACTAACCTCGGAGGTAGAAGTCATCATTTTCACCCTTTGTTTGAAATCAACATGGATGCCTTATTGTTTGACTTTTGCTAGCAACAAGCTAACCAGCCAAAAGTGATGAGTGCTGTACATTTTCCTCCTCAAAACAGCGAACTATATAGTCAGTGTTATAAGGGCCTTTCGCACCTCTTTAGTTCCAGAACTAAATTTACAGTACTAAAGTACTGGGCGATTTTGCGCGAACTATTTCCCAGTACCATTTAAAGGGTTGCATTCGCACCGACAGTGGGCACTAGGAAGTGACGTAAGCCGGTCGACAGCGACATCATTTGTGCGCGGCGTTCAACAACGGGAAACAAAGAAGAACAACGTAAACAACCGGAGGATGGAGGAGGAGGTGTTTTTGTTGTGTCTCGCGTCCATCTATCGCTGTTTTCCGTACTTGCGAAATAAGTTGGCACTACAGTATGTTTACACAGCGGTTTAAATCATGGCAGGTGAGGCGGTTTTCGTACGTGTTTGGCCTATCAACTTCTACTTACGTCACGGATAGTACCAGTTGCGCTGGTTAGACCCTGCTCTGGAGTAGGAGCTAATTTGGTTCTTGAAAAAGGCAGTCCGGTACTAAAATCGCACCCAGTTCCGGAGGTGCGAAAACACCAAAAAGTAGGTAGTTCCACAATTAGTTCAGGTACTATGAAAAGCTTCCATATGCGGCTCATGGGGCATTTCTGCTCAAATTTGCAGAAGGGTCTGCACAAGAGAAATACAATTTGTTTAGCAAGAAAAAATAATTAGAGGGAACATTGCTTGTATCTTATATCTATAAACAAATATTCCGAATATACGACATCACGTGTCTTATTTTGTGGTCACCAGATTTATGGAATATTCCACATGAAAACCTTTCATTCGTCTCTGTCTCAGTCTCTGTCTCTCTCTAGCTTCTACGATTGCTCCGGCTCTTATTACTTAGCATGTAAATGTTCCTCATTAGCCCATTTTTATTGTTCTTGGCTATTAATCCACACACTCTCACACACAAACACACACACATGGGCACACAGAGCTCCTCATGGTGCTGCCCTGAGCCATTTCGGCGTGCTTGAGACATTTGCATGAAAGGATGTGGGAACTCAGTGCCAAAATAAACATCAATTATAGCTGTCATGCAGCACCCAAAACAGCTGCGGCTTTGAACAGCGCCGCAGTCAGCTTCAAAAAGGAGGCTCTTTAAAGCTGAGCTTCACACAGAGCAAAGGCCAGGCTGTTCTGCTTATAGGCCAGTCTGGCTGCACAGCACAGCAGCGCCGGTGCAGAAATGTGGAATATTCCATAAAATTGGAGACCACAGAATGAGACTTGTGTCGTCTTGCGGTATATTATGAATATTTGTCCTTGTATATGAGGTACAAGTGTGAAAAAATCGGTTTTATGTAACTCCTTTTTCTGTGATCACCGTATGAGATTGTGGTGTTGCGCAGTTGTAAAAAGGGGCGGGGTCACAATTGCTGCTGCACCGTCCAGACATACCAGAGTTCTGACAAACCTTACAACAGATTGCAGTCTCCTTTGTTAGTTACATTTCACGCTAATATTTTTCGATCATGGATACAAGTATGAACATTTATTTTTAAAATATATTGTTAAAATCTACAACCGATTATGAAATCTACAATTTGAGACGCAGCAAATGATAAGATCCAGACAAATTCTTACTCTATGTTCATACTCGTCCGTGTCACTTGTAGTTTGTCTCTCGTGGGCGTGAAGCAGCCACTACTGTTGTTGCGTGGCCTGTTGAGTGTTTTCTTTCATTCTGATGATAAATTGTAGCAGCCAGAATGAATGCTCTATGTTCACCGTATGATCATACACATCGATTTTGTTTAATTTACGTTACATACTAGCATGTTTTACACTAGCTTTGTTGGCAGATTAGCAAAGCAACATAACAGTATTAGCTACTAAAACTCACAAGAGGCACCAACAATCACCAGCAATAGATGTTACTTCCATCCAAGCTTTATTTTCCTTCGTTATATCTTTTTTTATTATTTAAGTTATGATTGAGGAACTGAAGAAATGTCGGACCATATGCGCCATAGGATTACTCTGAGAAATCACTGGCTAGGATTTGTGATGTTACCATGTCATACCTAATTTGCACAGAATTGAGAGAAAACATGACCTGTCACTTGCAAATCACACCTCTGTGTCATGACCGTACATAGAAAATGCATGTTTTCCCCTGGTGCTTTGTGGCTCGCTAGTGTGAATGTAGGGTTATGCCATTAGTCAAGTCCAAATCAGAGCCAAAGTAATATTTTTTATTTGTTTGCTATTTGGTTTCAAAACACACATAATTAAACAAAGCAAAAAAAATAATAATAAAAAAATTGGCTGAAGGGCATGAAGGGCTGAAAACATTGTCATAAAATTCAATAGCCAAAAATACAATGATTAAAAAAGGAAAATAAACCTTTGGCAAGTGCTAGTAGAAATCCCAAAAATCACTCAAGCATGGAGAACATGGAGCCAGTGCACATTAAGTTACTAGATAATTATATACATTTGTTTAAAACACTTTGTCTTTTACATCCTGCATTTATTATCTAAAGGTCACCTTTATAATATTGCATCCTTGTGTAATTCACATGATTTTGAAGCATTCAAATTTCTAACAGAAATTTCTAACATGATTTGTATAAAAAGTTACAAAGGTTAAGGGTTAGGGTTAATGTTAGGGCTCATCCATTAATTTCCTTCAAATTCCTTTGAGAAAATTCGACGACATTGTCTTTATTTGGTTAGTGTCATACCAATAACAGAAATGGAGTCCAACTACACGACCTAGAGTACAACATGGCCTACAAACATGGCCGCTATGGACTACAACACCCAGCACCAACAGAGACTGTCACACTCAAGTTCACCGTCTTACTGATCACACACACCTGTTCACAATTACAGCCCACAGTATATAAGGACTTGCAAACCACACTCACTTCGTGAAGTATATGCTCTGTGATTCTCTCCAGTTGTTACCAAGCCTTTGTATAGTTTGGTTTTCATATTTTGCCTTAGTCTTGCCTAGTTTATGCAGTTTGCTCATCGTCTGACCCGATTGTAAGAAACTAAGAGACTGTTAACCTTATTATGTTAACTTTATGTTTGACTTTAATTTATACAGATGAGTTTGAATTATGTTAATGTCTGAATGATCATGTATGTGTTCAGGTTTAAGTGCATTTTTGTGTGGCTTGTGTGTAAACATGATCCATTCAATGGCAATTATCAGATCTTTTGTTAAAAGTTGTCAAGGATGCTGGTAAAAAAAAAAAAAAAAAAAAAAAATCTTTTAGACACATTTTTTATTCCAGGTTAGTAGTTTGGTTTGAAAACAAGATGTTTTGACATTCACATTGTGGAAGTCTGTACAACATTATTACCACCGAGAGCTTTCTCACAGTGTTGGGATTCGAAACTGAAAGCTGATACATGAGCCAAAGCACCAAAGCCAAATCACTGAATTCAGGCGAGAAGAACATGAAGGGGTAAGAAGAAAAAGCTTAAAAACATCTTTGATGTAGAGCCTTTAGCTCAGTGACGAGTGCTAATCTCGTCTCTGTTTAGCAGCTTAGCTTTGAGTTGCATAGCATGAGATGGTTCTGGATGGTCCAGGTAATTCTGGACATGAAAGCACTAGTGAGAAATAAAAATAACAGCTCTAAATATAAGTAACCAGAGAGCACAATTTTCTAATGAAATTATAGAATAAAAATAAAATTGTGAATAAAGTGAATGGGATAATACTGAATACATATCAGCTGCTCAGTTATATGTCTTACATAAGGAATTAAACACACGGGGGATGTGGTGTTATAGGAAAATAATTAACGGCGGGGTTGTGTGATGCATCCCACTGCAAAGTGTATTACTACCCTGAAGTTGATTTTTTTCCTATTACAGCATGCTCGAAAGTGTTTCGTTACTCTTAAACGACAGCAATTTGACATTGATTGCATTTTTATGTATTACTGAATGACATGTTCCATTTATTTATCCATTTATAGTTACATTTAATGTTGTCGAATGTTCATGAAACAAGTTAGTTCCTGTTCTCACTTACATTATAGCAGCGATAAACAGTCATTCCCTCACCAACCTCTCTCTTTTCTCTCTTCAAGTTAATAAGACAAAACAGAAAGCGTAAAGTCATATGTCCTGAAGACTTTCCCATGGTGGAAAACTGTTAGAAAGCACTGACACTGGAGACTCCTTCCATATATGTTAAAGAACCATATCAATGATTACATACATTTTTTTGTTTCCATTTATTATTAGTGTTACTGTATGTGGAGTATCCATCGTAAAAGTCTCTGTGAATGAGCTGTTACTATGGAAACGATAACGTATCAGAGCGAGTACGTTCTAAGCATGTGATTTGAAATTCATCAACAGCTTCTGACCAATCAGAATCGAAAATTCAACAGCGCTGTTACAGTATAATCTGTTTTTAATTAATTACCATCTGCAGCCACTTACTGTTACAAAGATGAGACTAAATTAAATTATTCCTCATATTGTCAAGTCATATCCCTGAATTAACATTATCATTGTTAATTAATTCCTAAAACAGCTGTTTGAGCTGAGATACAGAGTGAAAAAAAAAAGGGATCTCGGTTCCCAGAGAACAGCCAAGAGAAAGAAAGAATGTTCTTGCCTTTCATGGGAAGGGGCGGAGAGTGAGAAAAGTTCAGGCTTTCAAGTTCCTCGCAAACATGTAAGAACTCTGCAAAGAATTTCTGGACCTCCTTTGGGTCACATTTGCACATTAGTGTGCAATGATTTGGCTTTGCCGTGCTTTGGTCCGCAGCTTTAATGGTAATTAATTGAGTCCTAACACGGCTGTGTGGCAATTACACCATTTCTGTGGAGAATTGAGCGTGGCGTGTCAGCGTGCAGCGCATTAATAGCCACAACCTTCATCTGAACAAAGAGCAGAGTTTAAGATGGTTTCTCCTCATTAGCAAGAAATATGTCACGTTTCCCCCCCCCCCCCCCCTTATTCATCCTTTCTTTTTTAACTTTTTCACTCTGAACAACAACAAAAACAAGCAAAAAGGAGGATTAAAAAAGAGCGCTTTCTTTCGCTCAAGTGGTCCACTGGTGGAAGAAACTCCAAAGACATTTGTTTTAGGGCTTAAAAGAAGTGTCCATTCAATATTATTCTTTATTTTAGCAAGGAGGGAAAAGGACTGGAAACTTTAAAGCCTGTTTTTATGCTAATGCCAAGCTTAATTGGCATTAGAAAAAAATTGCTGTGGCATGCTGAGGAGCTGCAAGATTAGCCGGGAGAGAAAGACGGAGATAAAGCCTTCAAAAGGCCCATTTCAGTGGAATTATGCCTTTCCTTTGAACATCTTCCAAGATTTAAATACATTAAAAGCCTGTTGGCATACATGTAAATTAACCAGCGCCGAAGCGTTCCAGCAGATTCCCAGTGAAAAAAAAAAAAGAAAACGGCAAGGGTGGAAGGACAAATGAGACGCCGTCGGCTCGCTGAAAGAGCGCGGCCAACGATCCTGCCATCGCCTGGAAGCCACCTACACTCATTCTCGCTCTCTTCTCTCCCCTGTCTCTGTCAATTGCACTTTCTCTCTTTTTCTCTTCTTCTCTCTTTCTCTCTCACGCCGTATGTCTCAGGGCCAAGTGGCTTAGCAGATGAAAAGGTACAGAGCAATGAGCTGCTTCCATAGAAACAGATCCATCTGTGCCTAGAGCTCAGCAACGGGGAGTATCACACTCACACACACACACACACACAAGCGAATGTCGCACACACACGGTGGTATGGTAAAGGGTATCTCTGTCTCACACACACACACACAAACACACACACACACACACACACACAGAACACAAGCGCAGGCATTGAGGCTATCATTGACACACACACAAAAGCCCATTTAACACCACTTAGAGAAAAGAGCTGAGGGATCCCACCATTCTCGACCCCTTTAGCAGATCCAGCTGTGAGGGGTCAGAACACACACACACACACACCTTATCACTCAAACACTTTAATGGTTACCATGGCTTGCTTCTTATGTTGCTAGTTTACCCTGAACCACATAACAATGCAGTTTCAATGTCGTCTTCTTTCATGTGTCACATTTTTACCGACTGAATCAGTTGAATGAATCAGTTGAATGAATCAGTAGATTTGGGAATTTATGTATAATAAAAAACAGGGCATACTTTTGTTTATTTTTTCACTGCATTTGCAAAAGTGATTTACTGCATATATAATAATACCTGTTTCATTCATTCATTCGTAAGCACTTTTTCCTGGCCAGGAATCAATAGACAAAACGAATCTTCAGATCTGTGAGTCACCTCCCACTGTCCTAGTGACTCACCTAACTGATTCAATTCAAAGATTCAAATCATTTGTTAATGACACATAACGACTTCTAACCATGACTGAATCAGAGAATCAGCTGCAATTATATCTAAATGAGGAAACTGGCAAAATTTTTGATAAATAACAACATATTTGGCTTAACACTGTTATATTCTATTACATTAGAATTTAAACTAACTAGCTAACTACCCACAACCTAAGTCTTAGCAAAGACATGCTGTGTTGGAAGATTCATATTAGCATTATTAATATTGGGTGAATCTTATTTTTTTATGGCATTAAAATCCACTCAGAATTTGTGTAACATTAGCTTGTGTTAGCTAGCTACCCAGTGTTAGCCTCCACTGACTGACTGAAGTGTGATTTACAGCTTAGTCTCCACATTTAGTCTGTTGTGATCATCAGAAATGAGCAAAATCACAAAAAACACACACATTACTTCAATCAGTGAAATTTTGCTAAATTAAGCAGCTGCTAGCTATTAGCACTACCCTGTCGAGCTAGGCTAGTTAATGTTAGCATGGTTATGACAAATGTTTAAGACATTAATCTAAATCAAGACATTGATTAATTATTTTGTCCTTCATACAATTGCAGCTGTAAGATTTGGGAAACTAGATTCAGAATATTTCGAAACAGATTTTCAGCAGGAAGTTCCGAGAGAAAAGCGAGAGAAAGAGAGCCGATGAAAGGTCGAGTAGTGATATATAGACGTGTCAGGGATCATACGTAACTGAAATGCTCTTTGCCCTCTTTAAACACAGATTTCTTTTAGGCTGTCTGTGCAAATGTGGGTTAGCACTTCAGGCCATGACCTAGGGAAAGGGAGAGAGCAGTTAGGGGGGTCTTACTCGCACACACACACACACTCACACACACACAAAGAAAACAACCCACCAATACTTGACATTTTTAAAATATTGGCTCGTTATGCCAAAGACGTTTTGCAATCAATCAACCAACAAACCTGTATTTTTTAGATATAAATTCTATATTTCTCTTAACAGAAGTAGTGAGGAGTCATTTTACAACAAAATAACAAGCAAATTTCAATGTCCCTTTTTCCAAAACTTACAGAAAAATAAGTAAGTACAAGAATTTGCAAAATACCATCTATTCAGGAGAATGCCTAAAATGGTGTTTTTCTTTATCTTCAAATTAAAAACACATTTATGATTATTTCGTAACTCACAATCCTGAAACAATAATATTTTTCCCTGAAATCAGACAGCACTACCTGCATCTGTCTCCTCCTGCAGCTAATTAGCTAATGTTATCAATTAAAATCAACCACTATATTGAGCATAAGCATGGAAAAAAGGTAGATAGTGAAAACTAACAATTCAGTCTTCAATGGAGGAACAGGTTTGAATTTTTTTTTTATCACCTCAGGCCAAATTTTATCCAATCTGTTTGATGTGTCAAGATGTGTTAATATTTCTGCCATGAGAAAGTCATCAGGATGGAAGAAATCATACTTCCTTCTGCTTTCTTTCTGCGTTTTACAACATTCTGCAATGATAAATGTAACTATAAATGGACAAAAAGTACAATATATTGGTTTTAATTAATAAAACAGAGTAATTGTTGGAACATTGCTGTGGTATAAGAGGAATAAAACATTTCAGGACATACAGTTATTGGAAAACTTCAAGTTTAACAGTAATTCCACCCCAGTGGTTGATTATTTTCTAATAAGACCATTCTCTATCTTGTTTTATTTATTAGGTATTCAAGATCATTTTCATATTTCTTCCATAATACATCCCACCGTTCCTAATTTTGTGTATAAAAATTTTGTTTTGTCAATTTATAATAATAATAATAATAATAATAATAATAAAAGTTTTATCCAGTAGTCAATGCTAAAATCAATTAGACATTTATACCTAAATATACTACAAAAAAAGAAAGATTATACTGCAATTGTGGCTGCAGTTCCTTACTAACAGATCTAAAAATTTTCCAGTGTGAAAATACTTAGGCTTAGGAAAATACATCTAATTTTTAAGGCTGACATCATGACTGAACTCATGACATGTGACCTCGACAAGCACAGTTAAAGCCTTGAAATGAGGTATTTACTTCATTTCCAATCTGCCTGCATTCCTTTCTTTAACTCTCCACAGTCACACGTAGACGTTCATTTCAGCAGGATAACAACAACCAGGTCATTACACGACAGAAAAGAGGAAAAAAACATTCCTGGAGTGATTTCAGCATTACTAGTGCTGTATACACTATTAGCCTTTCACGTGTAGGAACTATGTCAATACACACAACATTCTGTGTTTTGTGTTACAGTCATTGTGTGTGTGTGTTTTTATTGGTTTTTATTGTGTTTTCTTGCTGAGATCCTGAACAACTCCTGGCCTGAACAGCATGTTGAGGTGTTTCCCCTGCTGTAACTCCACTCAGAAGGGAACGTGTTAATGAGCTGATTATTGGATCAAGTGTGTTAAAGCAGAAAAAAAGGCAGGGGTTCTCTTATAATTTTAACCTCTGAGAAAAATAAGAGCTGTTTTTTGACCAGGTTTCACGTAAAAGTTGCCTTTTATGTATTAAATGAATAATAAAAATAAAAAGTAAGGAGAGTATCTATACACACACTCCTTATTTTCTTGTTCCCTGTTTAAGCTAGTGATGGGCGATATGGCAAAAATATATCAAAAAACTGATGATTTTCCTGATGCGTGATATATTATTGTAAAATTTACACCGCAAAAATATCTTTAATGAAGAGAATCTATCGAATATTATTATTATTGAATATGTTCTTAGAACAGCATGTCCTAGGGTGTTTTATTCCCCTAACAATTACATTTGTTTATTAATTAAAGAGTGAAATATACTTTTTATCCATTTATGGTTACGTTTAATGCTGTGGAACGTTCACACAAGTTAGTTTCCTGTACTCACTTATGTTCTAGCAGCTATAAACCATTGTTATCTCAGCAGTCATTTGTTTTTTCTCACTTAAAGTTTATTTTTTTTAAAAAACACAGCTTGGTATGTTACCAAGAAACTAGAAATCACAAATCTTGAATTGAAAAGTGTCTGTAAAATGTAAACACAAGTAAAATGGGTTTTGAAATAGGCTTAATAATCTTTATCATAGACTAAATACAATGATATTCAAGATTTTACTTGATAAAATATTGTTTTTTTGCTATGCAAAGTTCCAGCAAAACAATCATGTCTCATTTAAAACACTTACAAGTAACTAGAGTTTAAATTATGCTATAATTTCATGTTGATGCTTTACAAAACAGTGTTATAGCAGTACAGACAATAAGTGGGCGAATGTATTGTGTATAATTTATCATGATAGCCATGCTACATGATAACACTGCCTGTGTCTAGTTTTGTGTTTTCCTCAAAACCATGTTTCCCAGAGCATCCAGTTCCTGTTTTTTAGCTCATAGTATTGACTATTTTTGTAGTTTTCGTTGTTTACCCTGGCCTGTTGTCCTGGTTCTTGAGTATATTTGTGCCTTTGCTGAAACAGTTAGCACAATCATTCTAAAAAGTGCCTAAATAAAACCTGGCTCCACAATGCTCGCCTGAGTCTCATTTGGTACAAAAATACCCTCCTGAGTACCAAAATGTCTGAATTGTTCTTTCACTGTTGAGACAATTGGTTTGTAAAGAACAAAGTAGCCTACACACATGAACGTTGTTGTTTCCCTTGTGCTAAAAGTGAGCTTCAGTAGTTCTGAAATATACTACATCCATTACATTTCCAAGTTATGCTTCTGTTATTCAGCTTAAGATATATATCCAATAATTACAGTGTAAATATTACAGAAATTGTATAGTTTGTATAGGTGTGGTACGTCTGGATGCACTGACAGCGCCTCCGAGTTTACCTTTTATACTTAATAACGGTTCTTTTAACCCAAATTGCATTATAAATATACATTAACTCCTTTTGGATGGTACCATTTGTGTGTGTGTGTCGGTGTTGGATTATATTGGAAAAATAATCAACTTCAGGGTGATAACAATAACGAAGTTCACCCACTCTGTCGCTGATTATTTTCCTAAAACAGCACATCACCATTGTGCTTTATTTCTCTTACATGACAGCAATTAGCCAGCACTGACAATTTCTTTTAATGAACATCTTGTCATGCTTTTCATCCATTTAGAGTTACATTTAAAGTTGTGGAACATCCAAGAAACAAGTTCCTGTTATCATTTACGTCATAGCAGCTATAAACTTTCATTTCCTCACCAGCTTGAAGACAAAACACGCAGCTTGTCACGTTACTAATAAACCTCGGAAAACTCCTCTGTCCTGAAGACTTTCACTGAGCACTGGAGACTCCTTCCATGAATGTTACATGTTTTGCTTCGTTACGTAACAGCACAAGTTTATTACACTCAGAATATGTGGAGCATCAGCCATAAACGTCCCTGTGACCAAATGAGCTGTTACTATAAAAATTATAATGTATTAGAATGAGTGCGTTATTATAAACCTGCAGAACTACTGTCAGAGCTGCTGTTACAGAAAATTAATCAACACCTTCTGAACAACCAGAATTGAGAACTCAACAAGTACTGTGGTATATACGCTATTAATATAATACACAGCCTTCGTTATTGCGTTTAAATACAGAAATGCTTTGGAAAAGACACACTTTTTGAAAATGAAAAGTTATCAAAAATTTGTACATCTAACTGAAGCATATTTATGGAATTACAGATACACAGTACTGTGCAAAAGTCTTAGGCACATGCAAAGAAATGCTGTAGAGCAAAGATGCCTTTTCTATACTTTTCTATGCCGTTTCTATATTAAAAAATATTATAAAGAGCAGCAAACAGTAATAAATGAAACATAGTCAATATTTGGTGTGACGATCCTTCGCTATAAAAAAAAAAAACAGTATCTCAGGTGCAGTGTGTGCAGTTTTATAAGGAAATGAGCTGGAAGTGTTACTGAGCATCTTGCAGAAGCAGCCACAGTTCTTCTGGAGACTTTGACTGTCGACTCGCTTCTTATTTCTGCAGCGAAACCCAGCAGCCTTCATTATGTTTTTATCTGAAAAGTGTCTCTTATGGAATCTGCTGCTTTCTTTACTGACATACAAACATTCTTCTGTAACATTTCATTTTGTGCTGGAAAACTAATGTTTTTGTACTGAATCAATAATGTAGAAGTCATAAAATAACAATCTATAACAAAGTTTGTACTAAAAAAAATAGAGTGTGTAAGACTTTTGCACAGTACTGTTTATATAAATTATATAGAGAATACATACCTACTTACCTACTTTATATATATATACACAAATATATACAAATATAGAAATATAGATTAAGTAGGTAAAACATTGCATACTTTAAAAAATCCAGTTGAAGCATTCTGTATATAATTTATGGTATGATGATGATGATGATGACAATTATTATTATTATTATTATTATTATAATAAAAGGGTTATATAGCTGTGTGAAAACGTCACAGTCGGTATCATTGCTCCGAGGTCGTGTTGTATTTGTCGAACACTTCGACTCCCTGCTGAGACTTCAAGTTCTCTCTCTTCACTTCCAGATCATCCTCTCTCTTTTTCTTTCTCTCTCTCTGAAGCGGATTTGTTTCTTCAGATGAACACTGATGTGAAAAGCACCGACTCTTCAAGAAGCTGAAGGACTTCATTTAAAGTTAAGAAGATTTAGATCAAAAGGTTAGTGGAGAGATGAAGAAGGGGGAAAAAACACATTCAAAGGACTACTCGTGGAATGTAAAACCCATGGCCCTCACAGTGCTGAAAAGCTGGATGGGCCTTTTTTTTTTTTTTTTTGGCCGTGGCAAGGCACGGATGCTTCCTTCCAAGCTTCTGGGAGATGAAGGGGGAAGGTTGCAGCGTTTTTTGGAGTTTTGATTCTGGTTTGCTTCACGACACACTCAAGCCTGAAAAACACACAGTTTACTATCAGGCAGGATTTGGCCTTGCTTTATTCTATGAAACAGGCCTTGGAAGTGAGTGATGCATTGTGGGGAAACTGTGCAATGTTAATTACTCCGGGCTTGCACTGAAAGCCACAATGTGCTCCCAGAACCCTTTATGCGAATGTTGCAATTTAGAGTTGCATTGTGGGAAATTTGCACAATGGCTATGTTTACATGCAAACCTTTTTGCTAATCTGAATGAATTCAGTGCAATGAAAGATTCCTAATGAACAGTTTATATATATCCTAAGCTAGATCGTAAACTCTGTAGACTATCTTAATTTATATGTTTGTTCCATGTAATCCAATCCAAAGTTACGCGCATGTAGGGAGCAATGTTAGTGCCAGTGTTACCAAAACGAGGAGTGTGTGAATCCAGTCAGTGCCTTCAGCTTTTAAAACTCACTTTTTTTTAACAAGTTTTAAAGGATTTCTGTCTCAATAAAACATCATCCAAGTGTGATTATAGACCAGAAGAGTTTGGGAAAGCTGTAAAATTGCTCAGCACTTCATATTTGCCTGATATTCAGGAGTATGGATGCTCTGGTTGTTGAAAATAATATAAAATACTTACATTATCCATCACTAAAACAGATATATAATTCCATTATCTTCTAATGTACCCAATATTGTTTGGAATAAAGCGAGAAATAAAGGTTGTTAACATTTTTACTCATATTGTTTGTTTTCCATGTGCAAGTTTTGCATCTTCGCTGCATTTCTAGTTAGATTAATCTTCCTGAGGTAAATGTCCTGCATCTGCCTGTCCATCCCGTTGTCCATCCAACCTCACAGTTCTATTAAATATGTTAAAAAGTGTAACATGGTCTGCGTTTTCTTACTAACATAGTTGTATTTTTTAGCAGGGCTTCAAAATCATATCTTGTCATATCTGAAAAATTGGAATCACACACATTTACTTTACTAAAAGATCCTGCAGTTAGGCACCTCAGGAGGTGTTAGCAGGTGGCTAACGGCCTAGCTGAGTGTGGCCATATTGATTGCTTGAAACGACACAGCTGTGTAAATGACAGCTAGGTTAATTAGCCAGAACGGAGTGATTCTGCTAAGTTGTCACCACCATAGGCATGTATCTGTTTCACCTCACTGCATTCGCAAAGTGTTGTGTCAGCTGCTTTTAAATCTTACATCTTACATTTTAGTAACTAGCAATAAAACTGAGAGTTTATAAATGTACGTACATGTGCATATGACACAGCTAAAATGGCTTTCATAAAACTTACACTAAATGTTATGAAGGGCCTTTTATGAAATCCACCTGTCATTCTCAGCCATTACAATTCCTATGTGATAACTAATCATAATTAATAGCAATTGATTTAATTTAAAAGTACCTTTCTTAAACTCAAAGGACACCAAAGCAGAAATATAAATTTTAAAATGTAAAAAGAAATAGTATATGTAATATAAGAAAAGTATAGCTGAGCAGAACAAATGCCAAATTTAAATAATAAAACTGAAAGAAAAATAAAAAGCAACTGAAATATTGCAGTTGTAAGTAACAACAACTATTCCAAAAAATATAGGAAAATGTCTAGGAAAGAAAAGAAGGAAATTTCATGGAATTCAGTTTATTAAGTATTATTTCAAAATGCATTATAAACTGGGAATAAAAATTATTTCTCTTATAACTTTTTAAATGACGGAGGAAAACTTTTGGTATTTGAGTTTATTTAATTTTCATCCACAAACTGTCAAAAAAGACGGTGACTGTGTATTGCATATGTGTACATCTGTAAGTCGATTTGTGTGTGTGTGTGTGTGTGTGTGTGTGTGTGTGTGTGTGTGTGTGTGTATTATCAGAGGTGCTAAAGTGCCGTATGATCAGGCAGCAGGTCCCTCAGATCTGCTTGATGCCCCACAGGAGCCAAACAGATTACAGTACAGTGGCCTTTGAGCTCCCTATGACACTGACACACACACACACACACACACACATACACACACATACACACACACACTTCACATTATCACTTCTGCCTAGCACCACAGACTCTATACAGATGTTTTGAACATGAAGTGAAGAATAAACACACTTCACTGTCCAAGCCATGTCGTCAGTTCACAGATTAGATGAGGAAAACTCCCGTTTCTCAGTGAGCTGCCTTCAGCTAAATAAATGCATGTGACTGGGAGTGACAGAGAATCTGCTACAGAGCTGGTTCATGTTTCAAAAACAAGACACTGAATGAATGAGTGAATGTGCAATCAGGTCTCTGCTACAAGATACAATGTAATATAAGTATCTTATGCCTAAAATATTCTGAAATTATTAAATAATATATAAGACAAGATCTTTTATTGCACCGATGCCATGACAGAATTTCAGCTTGGGGTGTCATTTATCAAAACATGCACAGAACAATTTCAAAATTTGTGCATGAGAACTGCCAGTGTGCATAAGGAAATTAGCATTTATCACATGTGCATACATACAGCTGTATAGAGTGAACGTTGAGCAGCCATATATGGTAAACAACTGCCCTTTAAAAAGCCCATGTGCCAGTGGAACTGCTTGTTACGGGTGTCTAAAGGTTTAAAATGCTGAAAGTTATGTAGAGCTACTGTTCCATGAAGTAGAGTAAAACAAAAATGGTTTATTTAGCACTTTTACCAGTAGTTTGTCTAAGAAATACAAACTTTTTGTGTGCATCCTATTGGCCAAATTACATTTAGAAAAATCCTTCATTATTGTATTTTTTTTCTGTTGCTGTTTTTCTAAATAGAAAATACTGCAGCAAGTGTCATTATCCGGCTCATATTAGTTTGGTAAACACCAGACCTATCTCCAGTTTCTCTTTGAAGTAGAGATTAACTAAAGCTGCGACCTTAACCCTGACCTTTGAAGCTTTAAATTTGCAAAATTGTAAGAATTTACAAATTTGCCAAAATGATGTGGTTGAATTTTGGTTGATCAGCACCGTTATCTATTGAGAAACCTGTGAAAAATAAAACTACAGCAGTGTTTGGTCTTGTTGAGACAGCACTCACAGAACCGTGTGTTCGTTTTAAGATCTCACTGTGTGTTTGTTTTAGTGTGTGAAAAAATCCCAATGTGAATCTGCCTTTAAAACCTTACTGTCCATGATGTTTGAGCATCTGCATTGGCAGAGGTTCACACTTTTGTTCATGCTTGGCGTGGTCACTAACTCATACACACATAGTTACGATACACACATCTGTGTGGTTTTACAAACACACACACACATTTTGAGATGAACCCCAGCTGCTTTCACATTGTGCCCATCTGGATGGAGCAGCTTTGCCAAACTCGGGCGGCACAAACAATCACTAATCTGCCCCTTGATGTCATTGTTTAAAGCCTAAAGCAGAAAAAAGAATGAGAAGGAAAACAGAGATTTTAGCAAGAAGGATATAAATGTTTAGCACCCGGATCGCTTTAAGGAATGACCATCCAAATTTCAAAATTAAAGTTTTTTTTTTCATAAGAGGTTTTATGATTGTTGATTGTTTTCCTGCAAAAAAATTATATCTTAGCATGCAGATTCTCATCCCAGGTCCTGGAGAACCCCCTGTTCTGTACTTAAAAGCTGATTAACAGTCCTCCCTTCATTATAATGTGTGTGTTAGAGCAGGAGAAACCTTAAAGTGTGCTGCACGAGGGGGTTCTCAAGCACCAGGATTGGGAAGCTGTGTCTTAGCAGATAAAATTTCTTGAAAATAGGAGAATTTATCTAATATTTCTCATTATGTGCTGTATTCAGAGTTCAAAAGTTACCTCAATGTTTACGCTGAGAAATCTGTGCATGTAGCTGCATGAATGGTCCTAATATAATTATCACATTAATCACTGCAACTTTAGTTTATTTTAGCCACATGGCTTCCAGATCCCGAGTTATGCAACAGAAAACAGTTCATCCTATGCTCCAGAGATCACAAGTTCGAATCCCGATGATGCCACAGCCATCCATGGCCCAGAGCCAAGAGAGCGAAATTGGCTGTGCTGTCTGGGGGGGAGGGGCATACTCTCACTTCCCTGTCAATCACAGTGACTCTAGCCAATCATGGGTGTCTGTGAGCTCACCGTTCCCAGTTGGTAGGTGTTGTATGATATGGGAAAGGTGACTGGTGGATGGGAATTGGTCAAGACTAAATTAGAGAGAAAGTGGGAAAGAAAACTGAATTAAATTAAAAAAAAAACAAAAAAAAAAACATGGCTTCCACACTCATTATTCGGCAGCTAATAAAATAGCACTTGATCCATCAGTATGTATTTATTTATTTATTTATTTGTTTATTTACTGATTCATTTGACAAATGTATTCCAACATGGACTCCTGTTGTAAACCTTTATAAATGTTTGTCTATATCAGTTGTCAGGAAGAGCTTTTGTAGATTTTATGAAGCCTTATGAACACCACAATTACCCTTCTGCCAAGCCACTGATAGCTCAATACTGGACCGATATTCCGGCAATGTGAACATCGCACATCAAAAGCTGTATTCTATTTGTTTTAATTGGCTTTGTCTCTTTTCCTCCGGTCCTGTTATTTGTCCACGTCTCTTTCAGCAGCTGTAATTGAGGCCTAAGTCACAACAGGTGTCCTGAACACTCAGACAGAGCAGCGCTGTCTCGGGCCTTGCCCACAGGATGTCCAAATATAAATAAACACACAGAGACACCACACACGCAGGCACGCAGAGGAGACAGGAAGACGAGAGAGACAAAGAATAAACCCAGAGAAAGATGAAAAGCGTGACAGTAATAACAGACAGAGAAAGAGAGATGGCTACTGCTGCTGAGGCCAGAGTAAGCGTGCGACTCCGCCAGAGCCGCATGACTGAGCGCTGAATTATATGTGTACGAGTGCGTCAGTGTGGGGATGACATTTACCCAGACTCTCTGAAGTCTGGCCTCTCCGGCCCGTCGCTCTCCACTCGCCGTGCCTGCAGGGCCTGAAGCACAATGATGTTCTTTTCCTTAAAGTCACATCAAAGACGGCGGGGAGAAAAAGTGCAACGCGACCGGGATCTTCTATGAAGCGTAAAACACTACCGTGGCATCTGCATGTCCCCAAAGTGCTGACCAGAGCCTGCAGCCTGCCATTTCATCCGTAATTCCTAATCATTATGCTACCGTTGCTTTCTGTAAGAGCAAATCAGGAACGCAGTTCTCTGTAAAGCAATGCAAAGTCTTTTAAAAATCTGACTTGAGAGAGTTTGATCTTGTATGACAAAAACACAAAGGGAATTCCAGATGAAAGCATTACAGATGTAAATAGCTTCTCTGGCAGAGAGAGAGAGAGAGAGAGAGAGAGGGAAAGAGAGGGAGAGAGACTGGCAGACAGACAGGAACAGGAGAATGTTACTCAGTTAAAGCTAAACACTGTCTGACAAGAAGACTGAAGAAATCCTTCATACCTGAGGACTGAGACAAAACATTGAGAGATAATAAAAGTTCCATCATTGTATTTTGAGTACCTTCTGAGTGCCATCATTATACACTACAAAAATAATATTATAAAATAAAATAAAATTATATAAAAAATAATAAGAAGAAGAATTATTGAAGATAAACATATTTTAAACATTTGACCTTGCTGTGACCTTGACCCAAAATCTAATAAATCCATCTGCTGGTTACGGTGATAATTCCACCACTTGTTCTTGAGATATCATGTTAATGAGAAATTAGGATGGAGGAACGTACAGACTACACAAAAACGTAATGCCTCCACCACCTAGTGCCAGAGAAAAAAAAACAGCTAAAAATAAGAATAAAATCATTTAAAAACTAAAAAGAACAATTTAATAAAATAAAGTTATAAATACCAAACCAAGGAAGTACTTTCAAATAAATGCCACATCCACATCCATTTTTAAATGCTTTTTAAAAGAATGTATGGTGCTTTGTATGGATACCTTTATTTGTATTAGTAATTAAAATTAAAAGTGATTAAATTTGCCTAAATCAGAAGAACTTGCGTAGTGACTCAACTTCATCATCACTGTCTTGCAGGTAGCGTATGTGATCTATGAGATCTAGTATGTCTAGGCTTCTGCCACTAAGTGCACCACATTAGGCCATAGGGCTGTAATCAGCATTGCCAAATCCAAGACTAGGATTAGCTGAGACTGATTCAAGACTGAGTCCTAACAAGTCAAGATCAAGTCCAAATGAAAGCGAGGCTGAGTCAAGCTCAAGCCTGAAACCCATCAAATCCTTTTCGAGGCTAAACCTTTACTTCAACTAGTTCTCTTCATTCATTCACTGCACCGATGTTTAAGCTGTTTTCTGGAAGGAGGAATTACTTCTTGTCAAACCTGTGAATACGGAAAAACAAGCAAAAATTTTTTACACACTCTCATTCAAGCCCAAGACCATATTTTGCGAGACCAGTCCAAGTCTGGATTCTAAAGGCCAGTTTATACAGTACATGTACATTGTTCACTCACTCGCCACATATCTCATGTACAGGATTAAGAGGATTAAACATGAAATCCACTAGATGGCACATCAGAGCCAAAACATCCCCGTCCATCAGTTTTCCAAGTTGAACTGTAAAATATTTAATGATTTCATCATTAAACACACTGATGAGCTTGTCGCCATGACTGTTGTCATGCCGAATCTCAAAAAAACAAAAAAATCTCTGATTTTACATTCAAAAGAAGACTTTGTCCTTTCTCATGATTGCAGCGAGATCCCATTGGTACTATTGTGTGAGGTGGATCAGGTGTGCTGGCTGTCGGGAAATGACTCTTCAGGTCAGAGACTGGAGTCGAAAACCACTAATTCAGACTAAGGCCATATTAAACCTGAGTGATCTTAGACCTATGTTTTCATGCAAAACTTCCTCTTTTTCTTCACCTCTTATCCTTTCCGTCCTCTTTCATCTTGGGCCTTCTTTCTCGATGTATATATCTCTCCCCTCTCTAGCTTTGTTCCTAAGAATCAGGCTTGAAAGTACGAGCTCCATTAAAAGTGGAATTTCAGTCCAATTTGTCTTCAAAGAAAGTGGAGCTGATTACAGAGGTACCGTTCCCTCTTTTGCCATTAGATCAGCTGAGAAAGACCTGTTAGTCACGCCTGCTTATCTGGCAATGTTATAAACGCAGGATTAACAGATCAAAGGCATGAGTGGGGTTAGTGTTATAGAAAATGTAAGCCCTTCATAGGGGATCTTCAGTCTGTGGCTTTACCTTGCACTGAATACTGATATCAGCAAAATGCTTACAATTCATATCAGTGCCACTGAAATGTACAACAACTAACCTGATGGTGTGTAAAACATCCAGCGTCACACCCTGTGCTCTGGATGTGACATCATTCATGCTACTCACGTGGCCTCTCTTCACTCTGTCATTAGGTTGCCAGATATTCAACACAAGGGTCAAAATTTATCAATAAAGCTTTGCTTTTTTACATGACTCTGCAAAAAAAAAAAAAAAAGATTATTGGTGACTGTGGAATAATTTAAAAGTAGTCTGCGTGTTGTGATGGTAGATTTTCCGACAGCAAGATATAATTTATATTTTATTATAGACATCTATTGTAGTTTTAGATCACCTTTTGTGTCCAGAACTAAAGTTATAAATAAGCCAATAGGACAGAAACCTTTGATTACTGAGGTTAAGGTTAGGGTTAGATTTATGTCAGTGGAAGGTTCTTCCAAGGACAGTAAGACAAATGTTTGTGTGTGGGTGTGTGTGTGTGTTAGAGGTGTAATGCAGTGCCACCATCTGTATCTGTATCTGTATCTGTATTAGTGTAAACCCAAATTGGGCATGGCCTTTTTTTTAATAGAGATGTGTGAGAGACTGTTTTTTGAATCCCACTTGTGCAGTTATATATTTTATATATATATTATACCAGCCCTTGACAATTTCTAATAAATGTAGTTGAATCTATTTCCCAAGATACAGTAAAAACCTCCTGCTCATGTGACCTTCTAAAAAATGTATTTATTTTAAAAAACAGTGATGACTCAACGCTCTAAAATCTTTTCCTGACAATGGTAAAATTATTATACTTGCAAAATTACATGATTCATTGAGCATTTTACATATGAAATAATTAATAACGCTGTACTTACCACTTTCAGATTACCACGTTCAATGCACCATCTCAGATTGCACTTCAGGTAATTGCTCTCGAAGTGTACGGTACTGGCATGAAGAATGGGCGTGTCTATGACCAATATGGGTGGGCGAGAGGCGAACTCACGGTCCAACCAGCTGCATTTTCTGCTCTTGCGCTCTCTTCAAGGTCTCTACTGTACGTTCTCTGGCTCCAATTCTCACCTACTGCCCAAGCTCAGTCAAAGAGGCGACTTTCAAAAAAAGGCTTTAAAGCAGCACAATATGAGTAAATGGTGTAATGTTCTTCATACTGTATATACAGTAACTGATTCACATTCAGTTACATTCCTAATGTGTGTGTGTGTGTGTAAGTAAAAGTAAAGAAAAAGTAAAGAACACAGTAAGCACTCAGAAGCCCATTTAAATAATCTGACATTGCTAGAGTTTGGAAAGATGTCCAACACACATGTATGTAAAAGCAGGCAGACGTTCCTGTACAGCAGCCAAATCCCTGCGAGCGCAAAGCAGAATTTTACTGGACAGAAGTGATTGGGTTTATCTGTTAAGGGAGTGAGTGGAGGGTTGGAATCAGGTGGTTGTGGACGGTTGACGTAATTCAAGAAGATGCGTGTGAAATTCTTTCTCTCCAGTCAAATCAGGACAAGCATTAGGCAGTGTGAGGGCATGAGCTGCTGTGTCTTCATGTGTGTGAAGGTTGTAGTGGTGTCTGTTATTTGTTTATGTTAATTTCTGCACTTACTATATATCTGCATGTTTTTATGCTGTATAAATGTAACTGGTACAAAGCGCTGACACTGGAGACTCCTTCACTCAATGTTACGGCTCCATACAGAAAATTTCGCCAAATTTCACCAACAATTATACATTTTCTTCATTAAAAAAATCACATTTTAAAATCAATTTACCAGACCCTGTGAATAAGCTGTTACTATGGAAATGATAACGTATTAAAATGAGCGTATTAATATAAACCTGTGATTTGAATTTCAGAACTACTCTTGGAGTTTAAAGAGTTTAAAATTAATCAACACTCTCTGACCCATCAGGTTCATGAATTTAACAGCACTGTGCTATAATAAATGCTATTTTGTTAAGAAACACAATAAATGTGATGGCCATACCATAGAAGTGAGAAATTCTGTCTGCTGTCACATGAGCTAAAAGAGAACCACAGATCACTTTATTTGCCATTTTCTGACATTCAACAGGAGTCTGTTTCAGTGCAAGTGTCACATCTTTGCGCTGACCCATGAACATAAAAGTCAAAGAGGAAGAGAGAGAGAGGGCAAGAAAGAGAGAGAGCAAGGTGGAGTGAAATGAGACCCACACATGTTTTTAATCACCTGGGTTTTGTACCATGTCCACATCTGGATTCCTCCATGACCAGCTCCAGACTTCACAGCCAGCAGGAGGGAGGAGAGCGGCAGATGTTTCTCTCTCTCTATCTCTATCTTTCTCTCACTCTCTCTCTTTCTTGCTCATTCCAGCTCCTTTGTCTTTCTAAAGTTTCTCTCAGGAACTAGTCTTCAAAAGTGCCATATGAAAACACACGCATATTCAACAGTGTGTGCTTGACGCTTTTTGATGAGTCTTCTGGTTTATGTTGAAAGACGACCATACAAACCTACACTTTACGTAACTGTGGTATTCATAGTGCTACATAAAACCTACATAAGCTCTCCTTGACCACTGACATAAACCCTCATTAACAATTATGAAGCCTTTTTCTCTAACAAGCATCATCTCTCATCAAAGTCATTTCCATTCATTTTGGTGTCTAGTGCCAATGCAGGTGACAGTGATTTTTTGTTGACATAATTGTGTATTACGCCACTTTTCCAGGCTGACTAACGTTAGAATCTTGTAAAAACTCTCATAAGACTTTGCATCTTAGTGCACTTCTGGTCAGAATCACATGATGGTGGTCAGAAACAAATACACACTTGGTGCCATGACATTGTTATAAGTTTGTCAGGAACATCATCCTGATGGAAAATATTGCCAAGAAGGAAATACAGACACAAAAAGACCAACAGAATAAGGAATGGTACTAATCATGAACTTAGATTTTAATTTCAAATGAAGTACAAGCCAAGTGCAATGCATAGTAGGAAAAGGTATGGAAGCCCTTAATGGCAAGTTGTGAAGAAAACGTTGAACTGCTATGTCATTATTTATTGTTTTTGACTCCTAACATCTGAATGTATTAGTTAATTATATTATTACCTTATCATTAGATGTATGTACAGTATGTGTGTCCACTAAAGGAATGTTTGGCTTATGTACTATCTGGGAAACAGCATTATAGCATCCTATAAATTAGTGTCATTGATAGATTGTGTGGTATTAAATATTAAGTTGAAATAATGAAACATCAGATTATGAGGTAATAACTCAAATAGCAAATTATTAAGTCAAAATATTGAGTTGAAGTTGAAATAAAGACAACTTGGTAATACGTAATGTGTGTGTGTGTGTGTGTGTGTGTGTGTGTAAGAGTCTGGTCTGGTTGATAGGATTATCATGTGGAAGCAGTGTCTCCTCTTAAGCTACACAGATTCTACGAGCTCCCCACTGCCATGTTATGCTGATGACCTTTGACCCCTGTTAGCTTGAAAAATGGTCATATTTCGTTAAGCTTGTCAGCAGGAAGTCCTGGAAATCTCGTCCACACACATACACACACCACTAACAATTAACAATGTGGGTGGTGGACTGTGAAATGGGTCAGTGTTAGAGAGGTATGTGACAGGACCAGCATGACATCTCACAATCAGACAAACAGTCTACAATAATGTGGGTCAGTGTGTTTCAGGAATAAATATGTATTATTTAAATACATATTTATTAGGGGTGTAACTGAATACAAATATGTTATTCCGATTGAACATATAACGTGTCCTAAATGAATTCGAATACAGATCTGAACAGTAGATGAAGTGTTTGTTTGTTTGTTTGTTTGTTTTGCAGAAAGCTTTACAATAGGCATATGCATCCTGATCATGCAGGACGAAACAAAAGAAGTCACACAAGCATGAGGTTTTTATTTTAATGTGGAGCTCAGAGACAGGATCTCAGCAGCTGGTTTGGAGGGTTGCCAGGTTTCAGCAAAATTCCCACCCTAACTACCACTCAAAAACCACACGAAATATTCAGCATAGGAAAAGGTGGACGCATTTTTCTTCTTTCCTCTTTTCTGGGTAAACAAGTTAAAAAATTATTTGCATTCCTAATTTGTATTATATATCTTCAAACTGTGGACATTATACTATTACCATGTTATAAAGTTAACGGTGCACTGTTGGGTTTTATATATATATATATATTATATATATATATTTAGAGAGAGAGAGAGAGAGAGCCCACAAGCCATCTGAACTGTTTTAGAGGCTTTTCCAGGCATTAAATATTAAATATATATTAAATATTCCTTATTTATTTTAATGTTGCAAGCTAAACATAAGTATGAGGACTATCAAAAATATAAACAACAGAATAAAATAACTTTTTAATATTAAAAATCATTTTTAAAAAATCTTTGTCCTGGGATTTCATTTCATTGGTGCTATCTAGTTAAAAAACTTATATTTTGAAATCCCAAAATGTTGTAGATATGTGCTTCCAGGGTCAAAGCTCAGAAGAATAAGCAGCCAATTTAACCAATTTTCTACAATTTATTAATTTTCTTGTGGATAATTTAGATGTGTCATTGGAGTTACCTGTAAAATAATCTTTACCCTAAAAAAAAAGATTTAATAGAATAATTTATTAATACCGTTGTGATTAAACATGTGACGCCATTTTGAAAAATCCATCTTTAATGGACATTTGTCAGTGGTGTTACTGTGACTGGTGTAACGACCTGTCCTTGTGAGACAAGTGACAATGAATAACCCTAGTGACCTAAAGTAATGGCACCACATTAAAGATGAAGAATATTGTTTATTCATTCAAAAATAATGTCATTACAGCCACAGTATCCAAATAGTATATGAAAACATAATTCAACGTTTAGCTGGTCAGAAAGTCGCCATATTTTAAGAATGACCCTCTTACAGTAACAGCATCAACAAACAGTGCACTTGCTTTTAATAAAGCGCTTACTTAGAGTCTGATTGCAATCCAATCTGCCTCATACAGAGTGATTCCCACAAGTAACACCAAAAGATTTATGATCTGGCCACCCAACTATCGTGAGATAAATAATGCCTTTAGGACCGTAACTGATATATTGGACACTTTAATCACATGTCTATGATGTAACTGTTGACAGAACCATATAATAACACATAAATTAAGCTGCAGTTCTCACATAAATTAAGCTGTAGAAGCAGTGAGCTTTGTTTAAAAAACATGAAAGTTTTTTATTACCTTTGACCTTCCGTCAATACTGAAGCAAGGCTTTGGAACACCAAAAACATGGCTTTTTACTGCTCAACTCTGTCATTGCCTGCTTAAAAAGCCTTTTCACACTAGTTGGCAGAATAGCTCAATGCAGATGTCATTATACAGTGTTTGAGTTTTATGTATAATTCAAAAACTGAAAATTACAATCAAATGTACATACTTCGAATTATAAGGTTCTATAAGTTTCTATTTAGTTAAAATGCTGTTTATGAAACTGTGTATAGAAATACAGTTCTGTCAGCCTTGACCTTACAGAGCATCTGAAAATGTACTGAATTCTCAAATCTGATTGGTTTGATTGGCACATTGATTAGCTTTCTATAACAGCAGTTTAGTAGCGCAGCTGCAAATAACAGGTTTATATTAATGCATTCATTCTAACACATTATCTTTTCTATAGACTTACATGGGGACTTATATGGTGCACACTCCATGAAAACGGATTTAAAAATGTGTGTAATTGTTGATATGGTGAAGTTTTCTGTGAGGAGATGTTTATTTAACATTTTGTGAAGGAGTCTCCAGTGTTAGAGCTCTTCAGGGCAGAGGAGTTTTGTGGTTTCTCCGTAACATGACAAGCTGCTTTTTTTTCCCCTTATTACCTTGAAGAGAGAGAAAAAAGAGAGGAAATACTTCCTGAGAACAGGAAGTATTTTGTGGATGCTCCACAACATTAAAAGTAATTATAAATGGAACTAAATGGAACTAAAAGGTACTACACATTGTTCTTTAATAAATAAACAACTGTAATGGTTGGCAGTTGATGTGGTATAAGAGGAATAAAACACTCCATGATGTGCTGTTATTAGAAAATAATCCCCTTTAGGGTGGTAACTGTAACTCCCCTTCATCACACCACCCTGTTGTCGATTATTTTCCTATAACAGCATGACCCAATGTCTTTTATTTCTGAACATAACTGTTACATTTTTAATGATGTTGGATTTTTATGAACACTTATTCAGTAAGGTGTACTCATGAAAAGTTTCAGACTTCTGTAACTCTGTGGCTCATTGACTCTGGTCTCCTGTCTTTCTCTCTTCATCTCTCTCTCTCTCTCTCTATCTCTCTCTCTCTCAGTGGGGGTCCCACGAGGCGGCGTTTAATCACTGGGTACTGCACCATCAATGTGGAGGCAGACAGAAGGAGCCCACTCCAGGAGATCAGCCTGCAATCAAAGCCTTCTCCACCCCACTCTACTGTCTGCTGCTACTGACTGCTGCCATGGATCCTCATCACAAAAAAGAGCAGCAGAAACAATTATTTATTCTTTTTGATGTGGGGTTTTGAAGTTATCCTACTACCCAACTCCAACACCCACCTCCTTCCCAATGTCTCTCTCTCCTCTCTCTCTCTCTCTCTCTCTCTCTCTGTCTTATGCCTTCACTCTTTCAGCTTGTTTACACTCAGAGAAAAGAAGGTCAGGCCCGAGTACACTACAGAAGAGGAATCATTTTGAGTTTGAGAAACACAGGCTTTGCGAGTCATGCCATGTCATGCGTTGAGGAATGAAAAGATTTTGTGTTTATTTGTCTTTGATTAGACAGAATGTTTTGTTCCCTGCCTCCTTCTCCATTTATGTATTGCTAAGCAGAACAGCCTTACTGATTCTAGTGGGAATAACAATACTGACAATTTTTAAGATCTCTATATGGCCTAAAGTTTGTGGACACCTGACCATCTATGTAGTTCTTCCCCAACTTGTTGTCACAAAGTTGGAAGCACACAATTGTATAGAATGTCTTTGTATGCTGTAGCATTACAATTTCCCTTCACTGGAGCTAAGAGGCCCAAACCTGATCAAGTAAGACAAGGGCCTTTCGCACCGCGGGAACCTTTTCATAGTACCTGAACTAATTGTGGAACTTCCCACTTTTTGGCGTTTTTGCACCTCCGGAACTGGATGCGATTTTAGTAATGGACTGCCTTTTATGAGAACCAAATTAGCTCCTACTCCGGAGCAGGGTCTAACCAGCACGACTGGTATTATCCATGACGTAAGTAGAAGTCGATTGGCCAAACGTGTACGAAAACGCCCTCACCCGCCATGATTTAAAACGCTGTGTAAACATACTGTAGTGTCAACTTATTTCGCAAGTTTGGAGAACAGCGATAGATGGACGCGAGGCACAACAAAAACACAGCTCCGATCACAGCGTCCTCCATCCTCCGGTTGTTTATGTTGTTCTTCTTTGTTTCCTGTTGTTGAACGCCACGCACAAATGACGTTGCTGTCGACCGGCTTACGTCACTTCCTAGTGCCCACTGTCGGTGCGAATGCAACCCTTTAAACGGTACTGGGAAATAGTTCGCGCAAAATCGCCCAGTACTTTAGTACTGTAAATTTAGTTCTGGAACTAAAGAGGTGCGAAAGGCCCTAATACCCCTGTGCACAAAGGGAGCTCCATGAAGACATGGTATGTGAAGGTTGGAGTGGAAGAACTCGAGTGTCCTGCACAGAGCCCTGACCTCAACCCCACTGAACACCTTTGGGATGAACTGGAACACCAACATGAGTGTTATGGTCAGGTGTCCACAAACTTTTGGCCATATAGTGTATCAGTTTAGCCAATGAATAGTTGAACAAAGCTCTTTTTGTTTATAACCCAGTTTAATTAAATTTATCTTTAAAGTGCAAAGTACAGGTAAAGGTCTAAAGTAACATGACATCTCTAATGCAATCATCAATATATCTTGTTATTGGATGCAAAGGACAAGTTAATTTAGTGACAGTATAAAATGTATTACATTGTATACATACAGTTATAGTAGAACATTTCATCAGCACAGTAAACACTGCATTTTGGTCTATGGCAATTCTCAAGTCAAACCCCAAACACATCTGTTGCAACCATCAAGATTTATGTGCAACTTCAACAAAAGGCTTCAAAGCAAATTCCCCCGAGACAGTTGACATTAATCATGTTTATATCATTGGCCCAGAGCTCTGATAAACTAAATTTGTTTAATTAAGCTTGATGCAATACAGCATTAAAAAGTCATTTAGCAAGCCGTTTTCTCAGTTTGACGCTGAATCTTGCTTGATGTGGTGAACATTTAGCAAAATGTGGTGTATATTCATTCCGGGAGACAAAGTGGGCTGCCTTTTATCTCAGATCAACTTCAGCTATTTAGCACTACTTTTAGGGGTTGACTAAATAAATTATAATAAACCTCAGCATTTAGTGACGTGAGGTGGATATCGTAATGGAAAAGCACTGACCACACTGACCTCAGCAAAGTCACTGATATAAAAGAATAAATGAACAATGAACATGTTTTTCAATACTTATATTCCAAAGTGCCATAAATCTACTGTATATGTAGATTAGGTTTGATTCATCATTTATACAAAACTTCAGTGGTCCTTAATCAACCAAAATCACATTTGCTTATTGCTTTATAGCTAAAACTATAACTAATTTTTCTTTTTACCAATCTTTAATGCTTTCTTGCAACACTATAGTTCAGATGGACCCTCTCAGTACAGATTTATTCAAATATTCAAATATTATTTAAATGTGTAAAACAATATTTTGGCTATTTGTTGAAGCTATAACACTTTTCATTCCTGACATTTCCACTGACAGAAGACATTAGGTCCAAGATGATGTTATTTATACTCCAAGTTGTTTTTTGCGTTATTGTGAGTTTGAATGAAACCCTTTCAATAAGTAAATGTGACAGAATCATACTCAATTAAAAGAAGTATGGACCCAAAAATCTACTTCAGTAAAAGTTTCAAAGTATCAACATTTAAACATACTCAAGCATTAAAGATTAAAAGTAAATTTAAAAGCACAATTACCAAACATAAAGCTAAATAACTTACTTCCACATGTTTTTTTAATTTTTATTTAGCACATTTTTATTTTGTTTTTACGTGGGAGAGACATCCTGTATGAATCATACTAAATCTTACTGACTCAAAGACCAATTAGCAAAACTGTGTGGCAGTTTCAGTTTACA
This sequence comes from Pangasianodon hypophthalmus, assembly GCF_027358585.1. Classification (NCBI taxonomy): domain Eukaryota; kingdom Metazoa; phylum Chordata; class Actinopteri; order Siluriformes; family Pangasiidae; genus Pangasianodon; species Pangasianodon hypophthalmus. The sequence goes on along the minus strand of NC_069734.1, from coordinate 3,694,609 downwards.
CTGATGTGAAGTTTATTGGATGTTTATAAAAAAAAAATTAAATAAGTGAGAACACAACTGATTGGCATTGCTACTGGGCAAAGAAAAGAAAATCTCTTGGCATATGAGACTACTTTTAATGACTACTTTAAAAACCAATACAAAAATTTAAAGAGTCAAAAGAGTCTGTTTTTTTCTATTGTAAATGTATTTGAGTAGGAATATCTTCCAAAATAGCATTTAAGTATAGTAACAAAGCACAATTAGTTAAGTCTTTTCCACCCCTTATAATAGATTTGATCATTTTGAGTCATGATTTTTGTTACCACTGTACAAAATTTAAAAAAATCACAGACTTTGCTTCATGAACCACTGATATACATAATTATACTAAATTAAAATTCCAGTTTTAGCACTTGCAAATTAAGAATACCATTCTAAATTTAGAAGGATTTTGTTAAAATTCAGCCATTAGAAATTGAAAAAAGAACATAGCTACAACATTCACTTTCTATGCTGACATTTTCAACCTTTTTTCAAAAAAACCCCATTCAAGTTCCAGACCATAAAGCTCAGAATATAGCTCTATAGCCACCCGTCATGAAATTATACGTCAGCTGGCACCGATGTTGACCACATTCCAAGAGCCATGTTCCTTTTCAAAATAAGTAAAATTACTGGCACAGGAGGGAAGCCATCCTTAAAACCCCATGATTCTCTGAGGCCAATGTTTTGAATCTACAATGACAGGAACACTTTATTTTGACAGGAGGCACACTGGCCGTGACCAACTCTGTTTCCTCAACAGCAAATGCAAACATGTTATCCTTGCTGGATACTTTCATAATAATAGTGTTAAAACACATTTTCATTAAAAGAGTCCTAACATGGACACCCACATGATTTCGTTGTCTGCAAAAGAACACGTCTTTTCAACCATGTGGAGTTCCAGTTAAATAAAAGTTGATGACTGCTTCACCGCTTCATGGAGCCTTTCATTGATTTGCTTCCTTTGAGGTTGTTTTGTTAGATTTAAAACTCAACAGTGTTGACCTTTAATGCGATGTGACCTTAATTTTATGGGCAGGGACCAGGTTTATACAGTTAGAAAAAAAAAACATTTAATCTAAAGTTTAATGAGGATACTGTTACAAAGGTGAAACAATCCATCTTGTTAGACATACAGTTTGGATATTGTCATTTCAGTTCACACACCATTTGCACACCAAGTCATGTTTTCAACAAACAATAATTAGCACATTGGTTTATATGAGGTTTTTCCTAAGCACACTTTCTCACAGTTTGTTCCATTGCAATTTCATAAAAATTCTTATAAACCAATTTGTATGAATATTGACTTTATGTACACCAACAAAAGCACAAATGTAAGGGCCTGATAAAATTCCCTACACACAAAACAAAAAATGGCTTAGACAAAGCAGAAAAATGGTTATCACGATAAGATTTCACAAAGCTACAAAGAAGCAGCAGAGTATACATAGACAAACTTTTCATGGAGGAACACAGAACAGGTGAACACAATCAGATAACAAACCAAAAACAGGATGGTGGGTGGAGACAGGACCAAAACAGAAAGCAAAACATAAGCACATAAGTGCATATTGATTGTCGCCATGGGAACTGCGACTTGAAGGAATTTGTGACAAAATGTGAGCTTGTTAAGCAATGCTACATTTATGTTATATATAAACTTTTTTTATGATTATATGTTTAGTAAACCTTTCCCTCTATTTGACATTTATTTCTAAATCTGTGAGTTGTGGTTAATGTTAGTCGCAAACAATGCCACAAAGCTACTGTTGCTTTAAAAAATGGAGTCCTGTCAGAAATTTGCTCATGCCTTACCCGCAATGTCAGAAGTTTATTTTAAATTTAGGCAAATTTTTCATTTAGGGAACTAAGGGAAATGGTGAATGGTACAGTGAGGTAGACCTCAAACTGAAAGTTCACCACAAAATAAATACACCCTGGATCAAGAACCTGCTGGCTGTAAATTCTGTCTGTAGTGGAGACTAAATGACTCATCTGTAGTGTGCTGGCAGGCAAATGCTTTGTGGATATAATGAGAGATCCTTTTCCTTTTTCTTCTGCCTTCACCTGTCAGACATTTATAACTAATGACGAGACTAATCCGCAGTGAATTATTCCGTGCCTCACATTGTCCTGTGCTGATTCTGTATAAAGCTTCACAGATAATAAATATATATAAAAAATGGAGCTACAGAACATTTGACAAGACATGAAATAATAACAGAATAAAAGGAAAACATCACAGGTCTTCTTTGCCCCCCTTTCTGTCTCTCTCTCCCTCTCTCACTCTCTTTTCTTCATAAAACTCGAACAGCTCTAGCTGCGCTCACGATCCCTTTATCTCTTTCATTAGCGTGTCTGTGCTGCTCTTGGCGGGGAGACAGTCACTTTCTCGGCCCTGTGAAGTTCAGGCAGATTACAGTGTGGCTTTGAAGCTGCTGCTCCTTTCTTTCTCTCTCTCTCTCTCTCTCTCTTTCTCTCTCTCTTTCTCCATTCCTTTCTCTCTCTTTCCCTCTCTCTTTCTACTCATCCCCATTCTCCGACCTAGCGCATTTCTGCCATCTACAACCAACCCCGTCCAAACAGATGATGAACAAGCCGAATACCCTGCGATGAACTGCCGTCTCTTTTTAGCCTTTCATGTGTCGCGCTCGTTCCTGCAGGCAACAAAAATCCCACCTAAGCAATCTCATCCCGGTGGGATCCAGAGAGAAGAAGATCAGACGGATAGGTGACACATCTTATGGAAATGAAGCTGAAGGGAAAATAACGGGCGTACAGCAATTACTCCTTCCTGTGGGTATACCATCATAATCTAGAAGATTATCAGACCCACCGTCGCATGAATGTTCCCTGCAGTCTACCTGCCTTAGCGTGGTGCTTCCATGATAAATCACTATAAAGATAAGGAAATTAGAGCTGCTTTTTTAAAGTCTGATACTGGAATTCTGCAAAGAAACTCACTAAACCCAGTGTGGTCATAAAAAACTGTGGCTAAAATTCACTTGAGCCAAAACTCCGAGTGAAAATTAGGAAAATAATCAACGACAGAGAGGTGTGATGCAGCCTGGCTTAAAGCAGAGTTACTGTTACCACTCCAAAGTTGATTATTTTCCAATAACAGCACATCCTGAAGGGTTTTATTTCTGTAATACCACAGTAATTTACCAATGCTAACAATTTTATTTATTAAAGAATGACATCTCATACTTTTTATGCATTTATACAGTAGTTACATTTAACGTTCCGTGAAACAAGTTCCTGTTATCTACTCTTAAATACCCTTAGGTGTGAATAAGTGTGTGAATGTGTGTTCCTTCCGAAACTAACAATATCCGGACTGAAGTTGGTGTCCTCATAGCTAGTGACAGCCACGATCATATCTTACAAAAATATGTTAAATTTCAACCACTAGTTTTCAATTAACTATTAAATACCAACTACTTGCCCTATACTTACATAGTAACAACTAACTCCTTACCACATACCTATCTATTATTACTAGATATTTACCTATTAAATATGAGCTACTTACCACATATAGTACTTACATATTATTATGTGCTATTTACCACACATACATTACTTTGTACTTACATACTAAAACCTAACTACTTTCCCCATACTTACCTTACTGTTGCTAGCTATCACATTTTACCAGCTATTTACCACCCACTTGTCTCCTAAATACGAGGTACTTACCCCATTTTTATTTACAGCTACTTTTCTCATGCTTACCTATTAGTACTACCTGTAAAATAAGCTGCTAACAATATTCTTGCATCATACCACTAAGGTACATTTGTAGTTGAGTGGAAATAGATGAAAATAGATATTAGATGACTTATCTTGTAGATCAGAAGTGGGTTTGAGATTTGCGGAGAAGCTCACAGGTCCGTGAGTAAATATTGTCTCCTCGTGGCAGCATTACACCTTGCGTGAACTTTTCAGACAGCTCGGAGTGAGGTATAGAGTCTACAGGTATGTCTCTGGAGAATTGTTTGCACAGGGCCATTGCCTTCAGGTGATATATGCTAGATAACAGAACCGGCCCACATTCTTCACCACACACTCACACACACACTCACACACACACACAAACACACACCTCCTGTCTCACATTCATACATAATTTCTTACACCCTTTCTCACATGCACACCCAAATACTCCACCCTACTCACTCTTTCATCACTTATACACACACACAGTCTGTCACTTTCGCCTCACACACATGCATACATCCTCATTCTCTGCCTCACACACACACACACACACACACGTCCATTTATAGTTATGAGATGCCATTGTTAAATTATTAATTCAGCTAATTAATACTGGGCCACATCTAAATATAACCATAACCTTAACCTCAATAAACAAAAGGAAACATTTTGTAGTTTTTTGGGTTTTTTTTAAATAAAATATAAAATTTTTATAAGAAGGTTTATTTTATCTTTATTCATGAGGACAAGCAAAAGTCAAAACTGTCAGATAATCCCATCCTTCTGGGGACATTTGGCCCATAGCAAGCCCACTCACACACACACACACACACACACACACACACACATGCACCACCAAGCTTTCCCCCTCAGAGCCTCATACCACACAAAGATCTCAGCTTCTACTGTAATGGGGCTCTTAAAAACAGAATAATACATTAAAGCAGCGTAAAGCATCAGGCACTGAGGGTGACGTTTGATTACAACAATAAGCAGCCAGATGAAATATACATTACAGTAATTAGTACAGAGAGTGGAGAAAAAAGACGCCATGCTGGAGGATACAGATGGTAACCACAGTCTGTCAGAATCATCCGTGCGTCACATCAGTTCGTACTTTTCTTTGTCTTATTTTATTTCCCTGATACACACACACTGTTGGGGCTGCTGTATATATTCCTTTTTTGGAAGTGATGAATGTGTGAATATTTCAATACAATCTCTTAAACTATTAATTTCAATTATTATATTAATGGTTTATATTAATACACTCATTCTAATATGTTATAATTTCTATAGTAACAGCTCATTTACAGGAACTCCTATAGTGGACGATCTACATAATCTAAGACTAATAATAAACAAATCAAAAAACATGTATAATCATTGATATTATACATATGAGAAGACGTTTATTTAACATTTATGGAAGGAGTCTCTAGTGTCAGTGCTTTGTAACAGTCAGAGGTAAAGCTGTAACTTTAAGTTTTCTGCCTATCTTCAAGAGAGAAAATAAGAGAGGCAAGAGGTGAAGGAACGACTGTTTATAGCTGGTATAATAAATAATAACTTATTATTGAATTATTATTGTCTCGTGGGTTTTCCAGAACATTAAATGTACCCTTGTACTATAAACAGTTAAAGAGCAGTATAAGAGGAAAAGCAGTATAAGAGGAATAAAACACCTCTTAAGTGTAAGAGGAAAATAATCCATGCTGGGGTGGTAATGTATCCCTGTTGTGGATTATTGTCCTATAACAGCACGTCCTGAAATGTTTTATTCCTTAATTAATATTACTATAACAAATGACAGTGAGCTTATTGGATTTCATATATTATCATCATCATCATATATATCATCAAGATATCATCATCTACCGCCATGAGACCCTGAGAGGTTTTTCATACAAGTTGTGAGTCTGGAATTGCTATACATGATCACGAACAGCATCCTAGGAAGATTGATGCATCAGTCTACTAGGATGAGACCTAGTGCAATTTTCCTAGGGAAAATCAGCACTCATAAATTATCAGCGGGGCACATATGTGAACAAAAAATGATACATTACTGGGAATGACACACCAACACCTTTAGAGAAGGCTAAAGTAAGGCATTTCAAACTAGAACCCTTTTAGGAAGCTAAGAACCCTTAACTATACAAAGAACCTTTTAAAGAACCTAAGAGTTTTGTACAAAACCTGCAATGGTAATGTATAAAATAGTGCACGATATATTTCAAGAAACAGCTGACAGGATGTAAAACTTTAGCTTGTTGATAACGACAAAGCCTTAATGGGTTACTGCAGCTTTAATAACAATGAAGAGAAGGACATCAGTGGCTCATGATCATAGATTTTGGTGGGGCAGAACAACGTTAATAACAATATAGCTTCAAAAAAATGAAGTCTTAAGCTATAGGCTTATGCTATCGGCTACTAAGTAGTGAATTTTAGAGTAGCCCTGTAATAGCAAGTTGAGCGTTGAAAACTTTATTTACCTTAAAATTTTATGTACCTTGTTCAATTGTGTTCAAAGTAATATCCTTAACCAGGGTTTGCAGGTTTCAGCCAATTTTTTCCAGCCCAACTACATCTCAACCATGGCTCCTCCCCCACTGAAATAGTGTGAGTGTGGGGCAGAGTGATTGCTGACCCTAAGGGCCTCTATTAGCAGTTCACATTTCAACCACTAGATGCAATAATAATGTTATTTGGGGCAGTGCACTCCTATAAAGAGGTAATTAGTATTTCTATGTAATTTAAAATATATAAGGTGGTGGATAAGGATTTTATGAAGATTAACTTTTGTTGAACTGCTGATATAAATGATGGGGCTCTGCTCCACTTGCCATGTACAAACTACCACTGAAGAGATTTACTGTAGTTTTATTATAATTTCATTTTTCAGTAGTTGTGAAATAATTATGCATTTTTAATAATCATTCTTTCAGGAAATTCCCCTTTTAGTCATTTTCCTTCTCATTTCTTTAGTTAAACACACCATCTGCATCTCAGATAAAATGGTAATCATTGCCTTTGGGAAAGAGACCAGTGGTGGTGATGGGAATGGAAGGAAAGTGTGGGAAAGAATGGCTGATTTTTGTTCTGGTTTTTTAGAATGTGAAAATTCCGGTTTCTCTCAGGCCACAGCACGGGAAAAAGTCTCCCATGATTCCAGTGGGATGAGGCATCCATGTGTGGAGTGTGTTTTTGTGCGTGCATTTCTGGATCTTCTCAAGATCTTAGTTTTGACAGAAGAAAATGAATTTGACTACTCTTAAATATTACAAGTACAAGGGCTGGAGTAAGTGTGTGAATTTCGGAGTAAGTGTACGAGGGTTGGAGTAAGTGTATGAATGTTGGAGTAAGTGTATTAATGTTGGAGTAAGTGTACGAGGGTTGGAGTAAGTGTATGAGGGCTGGAGTAAGTGTGTGAATTTCGGAGTAAGTGTACGAGGGTTGGAGTAAGTGTATGAATGTTGAAGTAAGTGTATGAGGGTTGGAGTAAGTGTATGAATGTTGGAGTAAGTGTATGAGGGTTGGAGAAAGTGTATGATGGTTGGAGTAAGTGTATGAATGTTGGAGTAAGTGTACGAGGGTTGGAGTAAGTGTATGAATGTTGGAGTAAGTGTATTAATGTTGGAGTAAGTGTATAAGGGTTGGAGTACGTGTATGAATGTTGGAGTAAGTGTACGAGGGTTGGGGTAAGTGTATGAATGTTGGAGTAAGTGTATGAGGGTTGGAGAAAGTGTATGATGGTTGGAGTAAGTGTATGAATGTTGGAGTAAGTGTATGAATGTTGGAGTAAGTGTATGAATGTTGGAGTAAGTGTACGAGGGTTGGAGTAAGTGTATGAATGTTGGAGTAAGTGTATTAATGTTGGAGTAAGTGTATAAGGGTTGGAGTACGTGTATGAATGTTGGAGTAAGTGTACGAGGGTTGGGGTAAGTGTATGAATGTTGGAGTAAGTGTATGAGGGTTGGAGAAAGTGTATGATGGTTGGAGTAAGTGTATGAATGTTGGAGTAAGTGTATGAATGTTGGAGTAAGTGTATGAATGTTGGAGTAAGTGTACGAGGGTTGGAGTAAGTGTATGAATGTTGGAGTAAGTGTATTAATGTTGGAGTAAGTGTACGAGGGTTGGAGTAAGTGTATGAATGTTGGAGTAAGTGTATGAATGTCGGAGTAAGTGTATGAATGTTGGAGTAAGTGTATGAATGTTAGAGTAAGTGTATGAGGGTTGGAGTAAGTGTATGAATGTTGGAGTAAGTGTATGAATGTTGGAGTAAGTGTATGAATGTTGGAGTACGTGTATGAATGTTGGAGTACGTGTATGAGGGTTGGAGTAAGTGTATGAATGTTGGAGTAAGTGTATGAATGTTGGAGTAAGTGTATGAGGGTTGGAGTAAGTGTATGAATGTTGGAGTAAGTGTATGAATGTTGGAGTAAGTGTATGAGGGTTGGAGTAAGTGTATGAATGTTGGAGTAAGTGTATGAATGTTGGAGTAAGTGTATGAGGGTTGGAGTAAGTGTATGAATGTTGGAGTAAGTGTATGAATGTTGGAGTAAGTGTATGAATGTTGGAGTAAGTGTATGAATGTTGGAGTAAGTGTATGAGGGTTGGAGTAAGTGTATGAATGTTGGAGTAAGTGTACGAGGGCTGGAGTAAGTGTACGAGGGCTGGAGTAAGTGTATGAATGTTGGAGTAAGTGTATGAATGTTGGAGTAAGTGTATGAGGGTTGGAGTAAGTGTATGAATGTTGGAGTAAGTGTATGAATGCTGGAGTAAGTGTATGAATGTTGGAGTAAGTGTATGAATGTTGGAGTAAGTGTATGAGGGTTGGAGTAAGTGTATGAATGTTGGAGTAAGTGTATGAATGTTGGAGTAAGTGTATGAGGGTTGGAGTAAGTGTATGAATGTTGGAGTGAGTGTACGAGGGTTGGAGTAAGTGTATGAATGTTGGAGTAAGTGTACGAGGGTTGGAGTAAGTGTATGAATGTTGGAGTAAGTGTACGAGGGTTGGAGTAAGTGTATGAATGTTGCAGTAAGTGTACGAGGGTTGGAGTAAGTGTATGAATGTTGGAGTAAGTGTATGAATGTTGGAGTAAGTGTACGAGGGTTGGAGTAAGTGTATGAATGTTGGAGTAAGTGTACGAGGGTTGGAGTAAGTGTATGAATGTTGCAGTAAGTGTACGAGGGCTGGAGTAAGTGTATGAATGTTGGAGTAAGTGTATGAATGTTGGAGTAAGTGTATGAGGGTTGGAGTAAGTGTATGAATGTTGGAGTGAGTGTACGAGGGTTGGAGTAAGTGTATGAATGTTGCAGTAAGTGTATGAATGTTGGAGTAAGTGTATGAATGTTGGAGTAAGTGTATGAGGGTTGGAGTAAGTGTACGAGGGTTGCAGTAAGTGTACGAGGGTTGGAGTGAGTGTACGAGGGTTGGAGTAAGTGTATGAATGTTGCAGTAAGTGTATGAATGTTGGAGTAAGTGTATGAGGGTTGGAGTAAGTGTACGAGGGTTGCAGTGAGTGTACGAGGGTTGGAGTGAGTGTACGAGGGTAGGAGTAAGTGTACGAGGGTTGCAGTAAGTGTACGAGGGTTGGAGTGAGTGTACGAAGGTTGGAGTAAGTGTATGAATGTTGGAGTAAGTGTATGAATGTTGGAGTAAGTGTATGAGGGTTGGAGTAAGTGTATGAGGGTTGGAGTAAGTGTATGAATGTTGGAGTAAGTGTATGAATGTTGGAGTAAGTGTATGAGGGTTGGAGTAAGTGTATGAATGTTGGAGTGAGTGTACGAGGGTTGGAGTAAGTGTATGAATGTTGGAGTAAGTGTACGAGGGTTGGAGTAAGTGTATGAATGTTGGAGTAAGTGTATGAATGTTGGAGTAAGTGTACGAGGGTTGGAGTAAGTGTATGAATGTTGCAGTAAGTGTACGAGGGCTGGAGTAAGTGTATGAATGTTGGAGTAAGTGTATGAATGTTGGAGTGAGTGTACGAGGGTTGGAGTAAGTGTATGAATGTTGGAGTAAGTGTATGAATGTTAAAGTAAGTGTATGAATGTTGGAGTAAGTGTATGAGGGTTGGAGTAAGTGTATGAATGTTGGAGTAAGTGTACGAGGGTTGGAGTAAGTGTACGAGGGTTGGAGTAAGTGTATTAATGTTGGAGTAAGTATACCAGGGCTGGAGTAAGTGTATGAATGTTGGAGTAAGTGTACGAGGGTTGGAGTAAGTGTATGAATGTTGGAGTAAGTGTATTAATGTTAAAGTAAGTGTATGAATGTTGGAGTAAGTGTACGAGGGTTGGAGTAAGTGTACGAGGGTTGGAGTAAGTGTATTAATGTTAAAGTAAGTGTATGAATGTTGGAGTAAGTATACCAGGGCTGGAGTAAGTGTATGAATGTTGGAGTAAGTGTACGAGGGTTGGAGTAAGTGTACGAGGGTTGGAGTAAGTGTATGAATGTTGGAGTAAGTATACCAGGGCTGGAGTAAGTGTATGAATGTTGGAGTAAGTGTATTAATGTTAAAGTAAGTGTATGAATGTTGGAGTAAGTGTACGAGGGTTGGAGTAAGTGTATGAATGTTGGAGTAAGTATACCAGGGCTGGAGTAAGTGTATGAATGTTGGAGTAAGTGTATGAATCTTGGAGTAAGTGTACGAGGGTTGGAGTAAGTGTATGAGGGTTGGAGTAAGTGTATGAGGGTTGGAGTAAGTGTATTAATGTTAAAGTAAGTGTATGAATGTTGGAGTAAGTGTACGAGGGCTGGAGTAAGTGTATGAATGTTGGAGTAAGTGTACAAGGGCTGGAGTAAGTGTATGAATGTTGGAGTGAGTGTACAAGGGTTGGAGTAAGTGTATGAATGCTAAAGTAAGTGTATGAGGGTTGGAGTAAGTGTATGAGGGTTGGAGTAAGTGTATGAATGTTGGAGTAAGTGTATGAATGTTGGAGTAAGTGTATGAATGTTGGAGTAAGTGTACGAGGGTTGGAGTAAGTGTATGAATGTTGGAGTAAGTGTATGAATGTTGGAGTAAGTGTATGAATGTTGGAGTAAGTGTATGAATGTTGGAGTAAGTGTACGAGGGTTGGAGTAAGTGTATGAATGTTGGAGTAAGTGTATGAATGTTGGAGTAAGTGTATGAATGTTGCAGTAAGTGTATGAGGGTTGGAGTAAGTGTATGAATGTTGCAGTAAGTGTATGAGGGTTGTTAAGTGTATGAATGTTGGAGTAAGTGTATGAATGTTGGAGTAAGTGTAAGAGGGTTGGTGTAAGTCTATGAGTGCTGGAGCAAGTGTACAGGTGTTGCGGAACGTGTATAATTGTTAGAGTAAGTGTACAAGGGTTGGAGTAAGTGCCGAATGTTGGAGTAAATGCACCATTGTTAAAGTAAGCCTACAAGTGTTGAGCCCATCAAATGGCAAAGGCGTATTTAACTGTGACAAATTTGTCAGTAATCCTTGGTTTAAGTCTGTGGTTTCTCCAATGAGAAAGCCATCCAAGAAGCTGTCGTCCACAGACAATAAGGACTTGATCAACACACAAGAATGTGCTCTTGAGGGAATCTTCCAGTAATTGGCCACAGAATTTCTTTGAGCAGATGAAAAAAAACTGAAAATGGCAGACATATGAGAGAGTTCTCAACAAATTAGATGCATCTCTCTATCCAGACCAGGCAGAGGTATGGGTGGAATGGTGGGTGGATGGACTGCGTTTATTTTCCTTCCAAAAAATTCAGAATATGAAAGCTGGATCCCTCAACAGGCAGTTCATAAAAGCAGGAATGCACTTCAAAGAATGCACACTATCTGTCTTGCATGCATAAAACAGCTGCTACTTATAGCACAGGGTCTGCACAGGGTCCAGTGGTTTCATCTAAACATAATATAGCTGAATGTAACAGCACACACACACACACACACACACCAGCATGCTTGCATTTAACTTAAGCCTTTGTACTTCATAAAAGTTTCAGAAGACCATATATCTACAGCCCAGCTCATTTTCTAACCATTGATCCAAGAGAAAAGGAAAGACCTCATCCTCTTCAAAGTTGGCCAAAGATGATCATTGACACTCAGCATCAAACATCTTTTGGGGAAAATCAGAATCTGTGCTTAATTATCACTGACGATGTGTTATAAAACAGCACATCTGGAGTGTATTTGGATAACAGGCATTCAGCGACAATTGCACACTGGTGCGAATACGTGTACGAGGGAGTGTGAAATAAATCACGGCTCAGAGAGCCAAAACTGAGACCTGTGTATTTATTAAAAGGACTTGGCATGTACGAAATCCCAGAGATAGCAGGTATAACACCACATTCCACTGTAGCACTAGTACTCCTGATGTAAAACAGCTCCCTTCCTTAAAATTGATGCCTTCTTGATTTCTCGATCCTTCTTCCTTCAGCCAGTAACATAGATATCAGTCGTAGTCCGCCATCTTTGAGGACTTTATATGAATCTTTATATGAATCTTCCCTTCAACAACCATTGTTTAAAAGCTCTTATAAACAGGAGAAAAAAAACTACACATCCAAGTAGTCCACACTCTGTATTATATCCTAGTAACATAATAGTGATATTTTGTGTACATACCAAAACTCTAATTGATGGATTCCTTGATCCTATGTCCTTGAGCCCATGACCCGGAAATCATTTGAAGTCTGCCATCTTTAAAGACATACCCACTTGTAAATATTCTCTCTATTAGCTCATGCCCTGTTTACGGGACACTTTTAAGACAAGTAAGTAATGTTCAGACAGTAAATCTTTTTCTTCAGTAGTTATTTTGTTTCAAAAAAGCAGAGAAAAATGAATTATTATTGCATTGCAATACTATATATTCATTATATTGTAATATGGCTTCCTTTATTAGCACATTAGGATATTATACTGAATCTAAAGATTTGGCTACATCTTTTAAAAGCACATTACTGTGATAATGAAAATGATTAATAACCAGAATATCCTGGAAGCAAACCAAGGAATAAAGTCAATGGAAAAGAATCTAGAAAATAAGGCAACATTGCCCTCTAGAGTAGAGCTCAAGGAAAATTTATGAGGGTCGAGTGATTTGAAATTTCTTGCTTACAAATTTGCAAAGCTCAAAGCAACTAGCATGACTGAGTGGTGACAAAAGTTACCTTTTTAATGCTTAACTATTGGTGATTACTTTATGGCTATGAAAAACCCTGAATTTACACCGGAATAGTAATGAACCATCAACTCTACAGCACTACTGCAGAATTTCTGCAAGTAACTTACACTTTACCTTGAAATATAATCATTAATCATTAATCATACTTCAAAAACCATATTACTTTTTCATTTTTATGTGAATCCATTTAACATCTCATGCTTGAAACATCGTTTTCAACCAGTCGTCCATTATAGTTTATGAAAAATCTACACTGAAAATGTGTTCAATGCACTCAGTACAGTTTGACTTTATATCACACAGTTGCGTAAGAGTAATGATTCATAATCGCACTATCTGGTGTCCGCAGAAGCGCACGGCTTCCCTTCTGGTTTGAGTCTGGTTCCTCTCAAGGTTTCTTCCTCATGCCATCTCAGGGAGTTTTTCCTTGCCACCATCACTTCTTGCTTCCTCTCTAGGGATCTAAATATATATCTGCATTCAGATTTCTTTAAAGCTGCTTTGGGACAATTTCAATTCAATTTAACTTTACTGTCATCATACATATACAGGGGTGTACAGTGTAACGAAATGTGATTTAGCTAGCCTCAGGTATAAACATATAACATGTGTTAGTGCAAAATAACATAAGACATATGAGATTACGTGAGTAGCATACACAAAGTAACACAGTAACACAATGGCTATTGAAAATGGATAGATTTTAACCAACCGGACTTCTTGCAAAAACTGTGATGAATTTATTGGTTGCACAATTGCACTATTTGTCCATATAGGACACAATAATAGAAGGGATTTATTTATAATTGCGCTATCCGTTGATGAGGATGGGTTCCCTTTTGAGCCTGGTTCCTCTCAAATTTTCTTCCTCATATCATCTCAGGGAGTTTTTCCTTGCCACTGTTGCCTCTGGCTTGCTCATTAGGGATAAATTCACAGGGATAAATTCACATATTTACAATATATTTTTTGTGAATCCATTTATTTCTGTAAAGCTGCTTTGTGACAATGTCCACTGTTAAAAGCGCTATACAAATTAAAATAAAATTGAATTGAATTGTTAAAAGTGCTATATACATATAATTGAATTGGATTGAAATTTAATTTGAAACGCTTTCTTACACGTACAATAAGTAAGGAATAACACAAGACAAACTGTGCTGTTATTTGAAAATAATGCATGCTGAGGGTTGTGATGCGGCAATGCCTCTACCCCAGAAGTGGATTATTTTCGTATAACAGCGCAGTCTGGAGTGTATTATTCTACTTATACCACAGCCATTTGCCAATGATTACTAATGATATGTTCAAGTTCTTAATGAACGACGCGTTGCACTTTTTAACGGTTGGATTTAATGTCATGGAACCTCCGCGAGACAAATTATTTCCTGTTCTCATCTGTTATAGCCGTGATAAAAGGTTTTTATAGAGAAACTAGAAAACATAAACTCATCTGTCCTCAAGACTTTCTCATGCTGGGAAACTTTGACTGTCCAATGTCAAATAAATGTGAACGATTGAACATAATCAATGATTATACATCAGATTCAGATCAGACGAGATCAGACGATTGTATGTTTTACTTGGTTAAACAACAACATGGTTTTTAAATCTGTTTATTATTAGTATTAGTTGATGTTAACTTCCTTCATACAAGTCCCTGTGTATAAGCCGTTACTATAGAAACAATAACGTACTAGGACAAGAGCATTAATATTGACCTGTCGTTCATGTTACAACCGGAACTACTGTCCAAGCCGTGCTGTTACACAAAAATAATGCACAGCTTCTGACCAATCAGATTCAAGCATTCAACCATGCTGAAGATTATCTTGATGAAAAAAGCATGTAAGAATCATAAACTTTTGTTGGTCACAGAGCTTATTTTCTGCAATACTCCACAAACCAATGGAAAAATCCTGTTGGCTTTTTGTCGAGGGAACCAGAGTGATGCTAACTTCTGGGTTGGACTACAAAAATACATCATCCCTGTGGCACTCTATAAAGCAAGACAGCAGCATGATGCTATCAATCTGAATAAAAGTGCTTGGACCCCGCAGATCATGGCTTACGGCTATATTTTTATCAGCAATGAAACTGCTTTAAAAAAATGAAATATTGTTCACTCAGCTGGGTTAATGGATAACTTTGAAAGGTTAAGTGCATGTCTTCTTAAATACAATGGTAGAAAATGATCAGAAAATATATGTACAGTACTGTGCAAAAGTCTTAGGCATACGCAAAGAAATGCTGTGGAGCAAAGATGCCTTCAAAAATAATGAAATTAAATGTTTCTACGTTAAAAAAATGCTATAAAGAGCAGTAAACAGTAATAAATGAAACAAAGTCAATATTTGGTGTGATGATCCTTTGCTTTAAAAAAAAAAACAGTATCTCAGGTGCAGTGTGTGCAGTTTTATAAGGAAATGAGCTGGAAGTGTTACTGAGCATCTTGCAGAAGCAGCCACAGTTCTTCTGGAGACTTTGACTGTCGACTCGCTTCTTATTTCTGCAGCGAAACCCAGCAGCCTTCATTATGTTTTTATCTGAAAAGTGTCTCTTATGGAATCTGCTGCTTTCTTTACTGACATACAAACATTTTTCTGTAACATTTCATTTTGTGCTGGAAAACTAATGTTTGGAATCTAAAATGTTTTGAATCAATAATGTAGAAGTCATAAAATAACAATCTATAACAAAGTTTGTACTAAAAAAAAAGGTGCCTAAGACTTTTGCACAGTACTGTATATAATAAAGTTTAATTTATAATAGGGCTAAATGGCGTCGCCTTGCATGTTGAATTTGAGTCCAGTTCTTACCGCCGACCACAAGATGGCGCTGTTCAGACTGAGCAGCACTGTAACACACACACACACACACACACACACATACACACACACACAAAGAAGAACAGTCTGGTCAAACACTGACCTGCCTGGACATTTAGGTCCACAATAAATTATGGGCAAAAAGCATAAAAAGCATAAGTCAGAGAAGCACACATACGACGGTAGGATGTGAATTCATAATGTTTTATACTTTCATTAATACAAACCCGCTCTAACGGACGGCTAACTCAGCTAGCCACTTTTCAGTCATGTTAGCTTGTTGCTAGCCGGCTAATGATTAACCGCACGGTCTTTTGTACTGAAAGTAGCTAGCTTAGCTCCTGGAATCTGATTGGTTAAAAGCTGGCGATTTATTTTTAGTTCTAGTTTAAGTTTAATAATTCAAATCACAGGTTTATAATGCAGTATTAATGTGCTAGTTATCGTTTCTATAGTAACAGCTCGTTCACAGGAGCTTGTTTTATGGCGGATTTTGGAAGAAAGAAAGGATGTAATCATTGATATGGTGAAGTTTTCTGTAAAGGAGACGTTTATTCAGCGTCTGTGGAAGGAGTCTCCAGTGTCAGGGCTTTGGAACAGTCAGAGGGAAAGCTGTAACGTGTAATACCTTCAGGACAGAGGAGTTTACACTGTTCTGGTTTCTCTCTAACATGACAAGATGTGTGTTTTTGTTTTATTAAGTTTAAGAGAGAGAGAAAAATACAGGTTGGTGAAGGAACGAGTGTGTGTAGCTGCTGTAACGTAAGTGAGAACAGGAACTAACCGTGTTGTTTCAGGGACGTTCCACAACATTAAAGAAGTGGTAAGGGATAATCTACGGCTATGTGTGCTTTACACGGTTTTAATGCACGACGCGGAGGCAGAGAGCCGCCTGATACCAAGCAGAGTGCTTTAAAATCGTGTAATTCACACCTTGCTGTGAACCATCCTGCTTATACCGTGATCACCTTCCAGCACTGACATGTTAAAGCTGTCACTGATGTTTGAAAAGATAAAAATAACAGTGAATTTTCTTTCTACACCGATCAGCCATAACATTAACACCACTGACAGGTGACGTGAATAACGCTGATTATCTCGTTACAGTGGTAGCTGTCAATGTGTGGGATATTTTACACAGCAAGTGAACAGTCAGCTATCGAAGTTCACGTGTTGAAAGCAGGAAAAATGGGCAAGCGTAAGGATTAGAGAGACTTTGACAAGGGCAGAATTGTGATGGCTAGACGACTGGGTCAGAGCTTCTCCAAAACAGCAGGTCTTGTGAGGTGTTCCCGGTATGCAATGGTTATTACCTAGCAAACGTGGTCCAAGGAAGAACAACCGGTGAACCGGCGACAGGATCATGAGCGCACAAGGTTCAGTGATGTGTGTGGGGAGTGAAGGCTAGCCTGTGTGGAACAGATCTCACAGAAGAGCTACTGCAGCACAGACTGCTGAAAAAGTTAATGCTGGCTGTGACAGAAAGGCGTCAGAACACACAGTGCAGCGCAGCTTGCAGCGTCCGGGGCGGCAGAAGGGGAACCTGCACGATATTAGGCAGGTGGTTTTAACGTTATGGCCGTTAACGTACAGGTCGTTAGAGCTAGAAGTCTGCCTGCTCTAAAATATACACAGAGATAAAGTAGTGTGATGAGATTACATTTATTTGAATGAATTATAATAGTTATTAGACAGAAAGAAAGAGAGATTGGGCGTGTGTGAATTACCTGCGTCTGTGTCGCGTCTCTCGTAATAGTGAAGCTGTGAGTGTGACTACTGTTTGTAGCTGCACCTGTGTGTTACTGTGGTTACAGTTGTTTATAATCAGAGCATTAATTTAGAACGGTGATTAAACTAACTGGAACTGCCTGTGCTTTCACCTTCCAGCCAATCAGAATTGAGTATTCAGACAGGAATAAAACACTTCAGGATGTGCTGTTATGGGAACTCTGGGGTTCGAGCGCCAGGCCGCGTCACGCCACCCAAAACTTTGTGTTCTGTTAACTAGTTGTGCTTAAAGACAAGGTCTAACTTTAGGATAAGGTTAAGCTTAAGCCTTTCATGCATAAATTATCATTTTTATTTATTTATTTATTTATTTATTTATTTATAAAAGAACATATCCAGATTCTTAAAATTGCGTGTCATATGATTTTTCACTTTTCTGAAAAAAATTACTTACATTAAAAATTAAATAAATTATCCATGTTTCTGAACACTGTGAGTAAAAAAGGCTTTAAAAAATTTCCAGTGTTTGTTAAAAAAAAAAAAAAAAAAAAAATGTTAACATTCAGATCTAAAATATTTAATGCTGATGACCAGAATGGTAGAAAATTTCAGGCTGTTGCGTGATGCAGCTGATTTCGGAAGTTAAAAAAACAACAATAATAATAGTAACAGAACTTAACTTTTAAAAAGCTAAGGTGTTCATTGGATTCTGGTACAAAAATATTAATTTAATTTGGGATTCTGTGCACAAAGTTTGTAAAGATATACCAGAAACATTCTACACTAAGTATGGCGAATAGTTTAGAGAGCAACAGAAATCAGGATAATGATGTTCTTAAGTGATTTGGAGGTGATTTCCATTTTATATTTTCCTCAAATCGACTGTACGTCAGCGTGGACGCTATGCATGAAAGATGTTTATCTGTTCATTTTTATTCAGTTGAGTTAAACAATTTTTAAACTCACAGCCTTCCAGAGCCACAAGATGTCAATATATGTTTTTTTTTAATTATTATTATTTTATTGAAAAAGGAAAAGAAGGTGGGAACAGGATTGTTAGTAATCCAACAGATCACAAATTTAGGCTTGACTTAAGACAGATGTGTATTTAAATATCAGCTATATTATTTATTACTATTTATTTACACCGTGCTTCTTTTATTTGTGTGTCAGAATACGCAGACAGGCCGCTGAAGCTGGTGCTGAAGGTGGCGGGTAATGAGGTCACCACCGGAAGTGCCAGCCTCGAACCCCTTCATGACGACCAGGTAGATTCTGACAAGCACAAGGACAAGAAGAAGAAGAAGAAAAAGAAGGACGAAAAGGACAAAGAGAGCCCTCCAGGTTCACCCGGCGAGGACAGGAAGAGAAAGGTGATAAATAACACAGTTTTTGTGTGAATATTGACGCAGATGTTACGATACCTGTTTTAAACAGAGGTGTGTTGACTGTAAAGGCTTTGCATTGTGTGTGCTTTTAGATGACGAAGAAGAGGAAAGGTCACGATTCAGTGGATCTGGACTGGGACGAGCAGAGCAGAACTCCGGCCCGGTCGGATGTATCCCAGGATAAACCCCTCACTCCTTCACTGGCTAAACCGGAAGGTATTTCACATTCCTGTACCATTTTTAATACGAACTTGAACACAAACGAATGTAGAATGCAAATATTTTTCCTCACTTTGGCCCTTTGTCCACATTGAAATGCCATTTTTTTGCATTTTTAGCTTGGATCTGGGGAAACTGGAGAAATTTAAAAACACTGATGTTTTTTTTTTTTAATTGTCATCCGATTGGCTGCTGATAGTCACATGATCCAGCTCCAATACTTTCCACATTTCTGCATGTTTGTTGTTGGTGCTGTCTGTTTTTTGTTACCATTTTGCAATTAATCTTACGTTTAGCTGGATTGGATTCGTCCCATTCAAAGTTGTTATAAGTTTAAATCACGCAAATTATGCAATATTAAATATATTGCTTGTTTACTAAAATAAGGTGAGTGCTTAGATTAATTTCTCGTCTGCTCATGTCTGTGGATAGACATTATTACGTAACGTGTGAGCATGGGGATTTTTTTGGAGCCAGCATGAGAAGTAACTCAAGCCTACATTATTTTATCTCGGATTTGTTAAGCTGTACATCATAAGATGTCAGACTTTGTTTTCAAAAAGTTATTTTTTTCTCTTAACTGTCTTTACTGGCAAATGCTTAGAAATAGTGTAAAGTGGATGTGGTCAGTACTGGTGTCTGTAATGTGTGTGTGTTTTTAAGACTTGCCTGTATATCATTGTGGACAGTGAACTCTTTGGTGTAGCGAGTGCAAGACGTCAGTGTTCGTCTGTGACATTTTGGCTCTGTTTAATACCTCAGTGTGTTTAATAATTGTGTTTTGTCCCAAACAGAAAAAGAGCAGACTCCACTACAGGAAGCACTGAGTCAGCTGATCAGGCAGCTACAGAGGTACACACAATTTACTGTTTATATATACAGTACTGTGCAAAAGGCTTAGGCATATGCAAAGAAATGCTGTGGAGCAAAGATGCCTTCAAAAATAAAGAAATTAAATGTTTCTACATTTAAAAAAATACTATAAAGAGCAGTAAAAAGTAATAAATAAAACAAAGTCAATATTTGGTGTGATGATCCTTTGCTTTAAAAAAAAAAAAAAACAGTATCTGAGGTGCGGAGTGTGGAGTTTTATAAGGAAATGAGCTGGAAGTGTTACTGAGCATCTTGCAGAAGCAGCCGCAGTTCTTCTGGAGACTTTGACTGTCGACTCGCTTCTTATTTCTGCAGCGAAACCCAGCAGCCTTCATTATGTTTTTATCTGAAAAGTGTCTCTTATGGAATCTACTGCTTTCTTTACTGACACACAAACATTTTTCTGTTACATTTAATTTTGTGCTGGAAAACTAATGTTTGGAATCGAAAAAGTTTTTGTACTGAGTCAATAATGTAGAAAAAAAACAAAATAACAATCTATAACAAAGTTTGTACTAAAAAAAAAAAAAAGGTGCCTAAGACTTTTGCACAGTACTGTGTGCGTTAAATTCTTATGTTTCTGGAATTACTGGAATTAAGCGTTCAGCGGCGTACCTAATGACATCTAACCATATCTAATACCTAACCATAACTAATACCTAACCATAACTAATACCTAACCATAACTAATGGTTGCTGTATGAAGATGATGTTCTCTTCTTCGTCCTGTTAAAGGACTCTGTGAGAGTCACAAGAAGACGCACACACCTTCTCAAGCTTACGAGCTCGCGTACTCTCTGCAGTTTCGTATAAACCACTTTAATGTTTGTAAACAAAAAGAGACGCATACGGAGCATGGTTGCAAAAAAAAAAAAAAAAAACATGTATCCTAGCAACCTGATGCTACTTGGTTATAATCTGATTGAAGAATCTGTCAAGAATTTTATTTAGGAATCAGTCTGATGTTAGCTGTAATCTTCTCCCCTAATTATTTATGATTAACACTAAAAGACAGGGAGTGCTGTTTGTCTAAAGTGATGCTCTTAAATGGTGTAACTCTAGAAGGTCATCAGTGGATAACTCTGAAACTCTGAGCATGTATTTTAGAGAGAAATTTAAGGCGTACGAGTCTCTTGACGTTTAGACCTTTGTTGTTTGTGGGCGTGTTCAAGACGTAATGTTTTACGATTACAACATCGAGGACGTCGTGGCACTGAAAGCTGATGTGCTGCCCAAACAGACGCCATAAAAATTTTAGCTAGCTAAACGTGTCCATTATCCGCAACTCCTCAGTTAGAACGTGATCTAGATATCTAGTGTTAGCTAACTAGTTTCTTCGATATTAGGCGAGCTATGTAGGTTTTTTAAAGCACTATAAATTTAGGGATATTAGTTAACTAACAGGGTCTGGTAGGATATTCAGCTGAGATGAAATGGGCACTGCAAAGACGGAGTGACGGATCCCTCCTAACTGCCTGAGTCTTCTGTTGGAAAGTCTTGGAAAGGTGTCAGATTCGATTTGATTACTATGCAATAAAAATGAACGTTTACGAATTCTGACCCCCAACAGCGTTTAGATCAGCGTGACAATTTAGAAACGAATCCTGACTGTCTTTAAAAAAAAATCAACAATTTCTATGACCAGGAAAGATCGCCGCTCCTTAAAGTCATCCATCTTGGAATGAGTTGTCTTGGACACGCCTGGTTTGTAAACGACCAATCACAGTCTAGGTCACGTGGCATGTTCGTTCGTGGAGTTCTTCTAGCTGCCATGTCGAGCAGAGCCTTCCGTTTGCTTTGCAGTTCTGTCGTATCGTTTGTAGACGCCATCTGAATGTTTTCTCGGTGTGAAGTATGCTGAGGATTTAAGGAGTGATATAATAACCTGACCCGAATCGCTTGATGTGCACTAATGCTGCAGTACACAGTGAAAAGTAAACGTCCTAACGTTTATGTCACACTGTATGTGCTCTCTTTTTTTTTTTTTCCTCCCCAGAAAAGACCCAAATGCGTTCTTCTCGTTCCCTGTGACGGACCTTATCGCTCCTGGCTACTCTCTGATCATTAAGAGGCCCATGGATTTCAGCACCATGAAGGAGAAGGTGAAGAGAGAGTGCTACCAGTCCCTCGACGAGCTGAAGGTATCGTGTCTGCGCTCGCTCTTTTCATTTAATCACATCCGTCGTAATATGATGCTTACAGCGATCTTATCTCATGATGGATTTATTTATTTATTTTTTCTCCCAACAGATAGATTTTAAGATTATGTGCGAAAACGCCATGATTTACAACAAGCCGGATACAATTTACTACAAAGCTGCGAAGAAGCTTCTCCACTCTGGAATGAAGATCTTGAACCCTGTGAGTTCACCTGTTCAGATTCACCTGCATGTTCTTGTGCACTGTGGACACTAGGGGGCAGCAGTGTACGCTGCCGCAGTAAGACTGGCGCATGGGATATTCCAGGGCTCACACAAGATTAGGATAAAATTAAAACTCATTTAAAATGAAAATTTCACTTTTCAAGCATGTGTATGAGCTGTGGATATTTTTGTGGATATTATATTTAGCACAAGTTGCCAAGAGGATTAATTGTGTGTGTGTGTGTGTGTGTGTGTAGGAAAGGCTTGAGAGCCTGAAGCAGAGTATAGAGTTTATGGCAGACCTGAAACCAGGCAGAGGGTCAGAGGACGGAGAGGAACAGGGGTCATCCAGTGACCCCAAAGACAGGTCGTCTCCCATGGATACCAGTGACAACTCGCAGTCACCCAGAGTGGCGCAGCGAGACACACCCAGGTACCATCCTGATACCAGACCCTTCTCATCGGCTCACTCAGAGCTCACATCACGTTCTACAACACCGTGTTCCTTTCATTTTTAAAAGTTTAATATATGTTTTTTTTTAAATGCCTTAAAATGTGACTGACCAACAAAAAGCAGGTCGTAATCACACGATCCTCAGGACAAAAATAACCACTGATGAGCCTGTTATGTTTGTCCCAGAGAAGCATTTAAATAAATATTGGCATGTGAAAAGAATATGTGAAGAAGCACATATGGCAGAGAGTGCCTGAACGACAGGACCTCTCTTCCTCTCTGTCTCTCTTCCTCTCTGTCTCTCTTCCTCTCTGTCTATCAGTCTGTCTCTCTTTCTTTTTGTCTGTCTTCACTCTGTCTATGTCTTTATGGCTGTGTCTGTCTGTCTTTTTCTTTGTCTCACTGCTTCTTTGTCTTTCTCTGTCTGTCCCTTTCTCTGTCTATATGTCTCTCTCTCTCTCTCTCTCTCTCTCTCTTGTCTCTTTATTTATGTCTGTCTCTCTGTTACTTCCTGTCGGTTGTCTGTCTGTCTCTCTCGCACTGGTTCTTTCTGTCTAACTCTGCCTCTCTCTCTCTCTCTCTCTCTCTTTCTCTCTTTTCTGGGGATCTGTCTCTCTCTTTGTCTCTGTCTATTTCTGTCTGTCTCTTTCTCACCTTGGCTTTTTCTTTAGGTCCATGTTTGTCTCTCTTTTTTGTCTCCCTGTTGTATTTGTCTGACTCTTCCTTTCTGTGTGTCTATTTATGTCTGTCTATCTGTTTCTTTCTCTCGTTCTATTTGTGGTCTCTCTCTCTATCTATCTCTTTCTTTACATTTAAGTATTATTTTATTTCTTATGATAATTAAAGATTGTTGCAAGAATATAAAACCACTGCTGATACCAATTAAAACTTTATCACCTTCAAATCCATAAAAGATTATCATCCATAAAGTAAGATATTTTAAGCATTTAATAGTTCTTTGAAAGTTTTAATGATTCTTCCTTGTCTGTTTCCAGTAAGGAGTCGAAAGAGGAAGCTCAGAGGAGTGTGAACCAGGCAGAGAAAGATCTAGAAGAGGTTAAAAAGCTTATAGAAGAGTCTGGAGGTAAACTGTCCATCAGGAGCCTTCAGTGTGAGGTGAGTTAGTTACCGGCTCGGAGGTCCTGAAACTGCGCCACCAGGCTGCGTTTCAACAGCGAGCTTTTTAATGTCATGTTTTAAAAGGGATGCTCAAAGTAATATTTCTGCGGGCTGTGAATCACAACAGCAAATAAGAAATTTTTTTCTTCTAGTTCTTGCAGATCCAAACAAACACTGATTTAATTCATTGGGCTTGAATAGTGAGATGCTTTTGTTTTGTTTTATTTTGTCTTCTAGCTGGACTTTGGGCGGAGGAAGCCTGACGGTACGACCACGCTGGGCATCGTGAACCCTGCTGATTTAAATGCTGGAGGTAACAGAGTGAGGGCTCTATATAAACATAACTAATTAATTAAATTAATTAAAAAGTGAATAAACACAGTGATTAAATTTTTAATCATCAATTTTGAGCATAAAAATTGGTGTAAAAAATTGGTGTAATGTAATATATGCAGTATTGTCAGTACTCTGTGTGTCTCCTTCTATTCGTGTGTGTGTGTGTGTGTGCGCGCGTGTGTGTCAGATCCAGGGTACTGTCCGGTGAAGCTGGGGATGCTGGGAGGCCGGCTGCAGGCTGGAGTAAACACTTTGCAGGGTTTTAAAGAGGACAAGAGAAACAGAATCACTCCTGGTACAAAAAACACACATACACTCATTCACTCTGTCTCTTTCTGTCTCTCTTTTTCTGTCTATCTGTTTCTCTAATTCTGTCTCTTTCTGTCTCTCTCTGTCTCTTTCTTTATGTCTGCCCATCTCTCTGCCTGTCTCTGTCCTTCACTGTCTCGTTCTGTCAATCTGTCTCTCTTACTTTGTATCTTTATTTGTTGTCTGTGTTTGCCTGTCTCTCTTTCTGCCTGTCTCTCTATCCATCTAAGTCTCTTTCTGTCTCTCTGTCTGTCTTGTGAACTCTCTCTCTCTCTCTCTCTCTCTCTCTCCCCAGAGAAACACTGTTGTGGGTTTGTTGTTTGTTTGAAGGATTGTTCTCAACCCAGCAGTGTTTTAGAAACAATAATAAAAATAAAAGTACAGGTATTCAAATAATAAATCTGTGAAGTAATAAAGTTAGAAAATGCCATGTGTGTTCAGCATTCTGTAAAACTGTAACAGCTTCACTATACCACACATGAATAGTCTCCTGTTGTTATACATCCGCTGTGCTCTAGGCTTTAAGCATTAGTACGTTGATAAATGACGTGTTATTACATAGAAACAGGGTGTTTGTCTTGTCTTTGATTTATGATTAATACACGATAGTCAGGAGTTGAATCATTTAGGCAGCTTTATTTGGAAGCACACAGTGAAGGCTGCTGAAATAATCAGACATGACAGCATCAAGCTGCGCGCTGGAAAAACGCTGTCTCTGCCAAACTGTTGAATCAGTGGTTAAAGAGTCACATTCCTGATCTGATCCAAAGAATTTTCCATAAGATCGGTTTCTCCTTGCGTGTGTCACGCCTCTTCCTTTTCCATCCTGCACTTAGCTTTTCCGAACAGCTGAAAAATGGCGAAAGCTTCTGTGAGAAAAGCTTAGACATGGTGATGTGTAGTAGTGTAGTAGTTATATAATGTGTATTTAATGTAGATACAGAGTAAGGACTAAATGTGTAACTAGTAAAGACTACAGAGAAATGAGGACAAAGAAATTTGCAGGAAGTGACCTGCAGGCCTTAATCTCAAACATTATACAGCCATGTGAAATAAAAGTGTTTTTTCTTATGGGAACTTTCGTGGATTTAAATGACGAACAAAAGTTTAAAGTAAACATTTGGTGTATTTAAAGCATATACTAAAATAATTCGCACCAGGTGTGATACTCCGATACCGTAAAGACCAATTCGAAATGGATTGTTTTCATATAATAGCACGGTGTGGAGTGTTATTCCGCTTAGACCACAGCGATTCGCCAACAGTTACAATCTTGAATTCGTTAAAGAATGACACATTGCACTTTTTAGCTGTTTATATTTACATTTAATGTTATGAAACAGCCCACGAGACAAGTTAGCTCCTGCTATCGCTTATGTCATAAACAGTCAATCCCTCACCGTCCTCACATGTAGTCTCTCTCTTTCAAAGTCAATTTTACAGCGAAACAGGAAACCATAAACTCCTCTGTCGTGAAGACATTACAAAGCACTGACACTGGAGACTCCTTCCACAAACATCACATAAATGTCTCCTAATTTAAAAAAAATAATAATAATAAAGTCACCACATGGAGTATGTGGAGCACCTGCCGTACAAGTCCCTGTGTATGAGCTGTTACAATAGAAACGATAACGTATTAGGACCAGCGCGTTAATATAATCCTGCCGTTTGTGTTACAGACACAGAATAGTGTCTGAGCCGTGCTGTTATATAAGATGAATCCACACCTTCTGACCAATCAGATTCGAGATTCAGCTGCGCTGTGATATACACAGGAGTAATCAGACTTTTCAGAGATGTGATTTGAGGACGCTTGCCCCTTGTGTGTGTGTGTGTGTGTGTGTGTGTGTGTGTGTGTGTGTGTGTGTGTAACGTGTGATCCTGTGTAACACATCTGTCTCTCCATGTTTTCTTTTCTTTCAGTGATGTATATGAATTACGGACCTTTCAGCTCATACGCTCCGACTTATGACTCCAGCTTTGCAAACATCAGTAAAGAGGACTCTGATCTGATCTACTCCTGTTACGGAGACGAGTCCAGCCTGCAGGGTTCTGAGAGGTGTGTCTCTGTGTGTCCCTGTGTGTGTGTGTGTGTGTGTGTGTGTGTGTCTCGCTCTGTGTGTGTATACATTGTTTTGGACCATGTGTGCATATTCACATACAGGAATACACTCTGCTTAATAATCATTATTACACATGTGAAATGTGCTATAAAATCTAATGTATATTATATGAATTGGACATTTCTGTATGTGTTACTGACTGTGATGATTCTCAGCGCTCATTAATGAACTACAGTAAGGTATATATGATGCATTTATTATTATGCTTTGCAACTTTGTTTGTTTTTTAATTCCAAATAGATATTTTGTATTTTTTTTATCTAGGCATGTTTTCAGCAGAGCATATTTTAATGTAATAAAAGTAATAGGAAATCCTTGAAAGTTCACCTACAGCCGTCTGTGTGTGTGTGTGTGTGTGTGTGTGTGTGTGTGTGTGTGTGTGTGTGTGTGTGTGTGTGTGTGTGTGTGTGTGTGTGTGTGTATAAAACCGAGTCTGTGAGTCCAACCCCTACGCAGTCAATGCCACCATTCATACAATCCTCACATCACACTCACTTAGGAATGTTGTTTAACACTTGCGCATATGTCGTGTGTGTGTGTGTGTGTGTGTGTGTGTGTGTGGCACATTAGTATTGCAGATTTCCTGGCCAAGTCAGAAGAGCATATGAGCAGACTGGCGGATAATATTTTGGACTCGCTGACCAACGGAGAGCACTCCAGACATCTGAAAGAGACTGAGGCTGTAAGGATGAAAGTTTTTATTAAATGCCATATGGGTGAGCTTAACAGTTCTTTCTGCCAAGATCAGATGGTGATTTTAAAACAGAATGCAGTGGAAAAGTTCCAGTGTTTCACTTAAAATCCCCCTGGACATGTCAAGGATTAAATTAAGTTTATAATGCCTACGAAATAAGTAAACATGGCTAAGAAACAAAACTACACTCATTAAAAATGGCAGAATCTACAAATACACAACGCATCCATGACACCCTGCCTTCCCTCTAGCTTCACGCTAATAAACCAGCTCACGATTGTTTGATTTATTTATGAAATTTCATCATCAGACTCGCATCATTTTCTACGTTTTCAGTTACAGCAGACAGACCTGCCAAAATATTCCATCATAGTAGGAAAAATTAGTCACTAATATTATATTTTTACTATCATGCTCCTGTAACACTGTAATTTTCCCATGAGGAATTAATAAAAGTTTATCTTATCTTAAAATTAGGTACGGTGTCTAGCTAGCTAGCTTAGCACACAGGTTCTTTGGCTAAAAGTTCGCAAGTTCCATGTCATGCTCTAATCTTGGATGCGACTGGTCCAAAGCTTATTTAAGTTTGTACGCAATCCCCGAATCAGCTTTATACAGAAATCTTTGCTGCTGTTCAAAATAGGGTTGAGTGAAATGACAGAAATGTTATATCATGATGCTTTTGAAGGATACATGACATGTATGATGTTTAATTTATAATGTTTAAAAAAAAAAAAAAACACTGCCTTGCAACAGAAGTGTTGCAGTAAAAACCGTACAAATTAAGAACTGTTAAACTGAGTTTGATACTTTTATTTAATGTCTACAAACTTAAGTTAAAAAACACTGAAAGTGGGAAAAATCCATTCAGCTCCACTTAGTTTCTAGTGATGAAAAACTTTCAATACTGTCATTATCTCAGAAAAGTGTAACAGGACATTACAACTCATCACAGTATTGATATTATATTTTCATATTCCTCAACCGTAGTTCTAACAAACTGAATCAGATTTAACCTTCCAGGAAGAGTTAACTATTTCAAAAGCAAATTCTGAGGAACTTCTAAGACCAGGATGATCATCCAGAAGTCTCTCAAAGAGTGCTAGGATCAAGGCTGAAGGTTTTAATCTTATATCTGAATGAGTGTGTGTGTGAATCGACAGAACTTGTGTTAATTAATGAAAGTGGTTCAGAGTGCAAGCTCTGAGCTAGTGCTACATTCTTCATCTCTTCAATCTTTTTTTTTTTTTTTTTTTTTTTTTTAAATATATAAATAAAAGCTGATCTAAGATCAGTACTCCTGTTTCATGATGTATAGGATATGAGTGTCAGTAACTTTATGAAAGACAATTGATCCTGTGCTTTAACCCACTGTGAACATATTGGACATCAAACCTCAAACCTATTTCACATCTTGATTAATTGAGGAAAAAAAAAAGGTGATCATATCTGTCTGTCTTCTTTAGAGTGGCCAAGAAGAGGAAGAGCCAGCAGAGAAGTCAGACGCTACTAATGATGTTGAGGTAAAACAATATAAGAAGGGGAAAAACTGACTATTTTTTACAACCACAGTTTAATTTACCCATCTGAGTGGTGGGAAATTCCCAGGGCCTTGAACTTCTGAGTCACACCTATTAGCCTGTTTCAGTCATGTGACCTTCTCATCATAGCTGCCATATTTCTGACTATAACTGAAGACCATACTCAGGAAAGCAATGGCAGAAAATTTAAAAACACCCGAATTTTCAACCCGAATTAGGGATCAAAAGTTTTGATTCCTAACAGATCCTAGGAAATATATATACAGATCTGAAGTCAGGACAGACGTCATCAAATCTAACATTCGCAGAAATTTATATATATTTAATCCACAAAACCAGCGAGAGTCTGAGGGCCTTAAAGAGCACAGAAGACTAGCGATGCTTCGTCACTGGATGGCTTTGAGAAACAAAACTGTGGCATTGAAAGATTAAAAAAACTGTGTAAAGAGCAGTATCACGTTATCGAGCTTTATAAGTAAAAAAAAAAAAAAAAAAGTTTGTGGTGACGTTATTTGCTAGCTAAAACTAGCCAGTGATATTTATTATTCAGAAAACCTACTGATAGTGCAACAAACAACAGTCACAGACAAATGGTCAGACAGTTTTAGTTTAGTGTATGTAGCTATAGCCACCTAGCTAACGTTATCATATGTAGCCAGTGTAACCCGAGTGATTTGTTGGTATCGTTTTCTTCTGTGTTTGCTGCTGAACGTTATCTTCAGCGATCACAGACTTTTGTAACCAAGTAGAAAAGAATATCTTTATTTTTCAAGACAGTTGTCACATCCCACACTCGAATGCACAGTGATAACGATTAGAAACACCAAAATCACCAAAGTCATAAATATGGTGGCGTAGTCGTTCAGTTAAACAGAATTCACATGAAAGAGATCATCACCACCGCAACAAAGTGACAGTTTCTGAAGTGTGAATTGATATAACCAGTAAGCTTAAAAAGATGTATGATGGGTGTTGAGAGTATTAAGGTGTGACCATTTCCATGGACATGTGATTTAGAAATGACAAGGCCTTAAAACATTTAAACAAATCAAGTTAGTTGAGTCTTATACAAATTAAAGGCATTGCATGTTAAGAATTAAAACAGTTTTATTTGAACACTCATGTAAATTGCAGTGAAGCAAATCAGAGCGCAAAACCAAACAAGAGAACAATCAAGGTGCGTGGTAGCTGAATGCGATGACTAATTTATTACTTGACAGATCCAGCCTGGTGTGAGGGGGTGTGTGGTCAAAATGGCATAAACAGCATTGTTGGCTAGATGCTTTGGCATTGTGCAACTGTCAGTTAACGTTTTGTGCTCATGAAGGTTATTGAAATTGGTTTCAAATCACATGACGCCCAGTGCCAAAAGTATAAGGCAGCCTTAAAGCAGTTAAACAAGTACTTTTGCCGCAAAGTATCGTTTGAAGGCAAATACAATACATCAGTTGCCTTTGTAGCCTTGATGAATTCATTGTTAAGGGTGTTACAGTTTAAAGTTTTGATGGTATGATAATCTAGTCTGAAAATATCACAGCTTGAAGGTATCACAGTATTAATATATTAATCGTCCATTTAAAAACACACGAGCCACTGGTGAAAATTAAAGGACAAATTAATTATGAAATCTTTGTCCAAAAGTCTTTTTGCACATCCTTGTGTAAATATATACATAACAAAATCCTGAAGGAAACAAAAAGATCAAATTCCCTAAATGTCCTTCTTTCTTAGAAAGATATGTGGACACTAGTGTAACCTTCTGATCGTACACTGTGACCAAACCTGACACCATAACACACCGAATCATGATAGAGATTTTCAAATACCTTTTCTATCAGTTTGACAAATTTGTAGCAGGTTCTTGTGTTGTACTATATAACTCCTCCCACTAGGTCTAGTGCAGATGTTGAGTGTGTTTGCTGCAGGCTTCTGAAGCCTAAAGAGATGCAGGTGGGGTGTCCTGAGAGACTTCCCTCAAACCCTCATCTACTGGGAAAGTAAACAATTCCTGAACCGTGAGTGTAGAGGCGTAAATTTTACGTGACAGTCTTAACAAAGCCAAAAACGTGCTGAAAGACTTGTTACCCCAAGCCCTTATTTTACAGACAGACTACAAATAGTTACAAGCTTTCTGTTGTTCTGAAATAAATGAAAATGTCAGGCTTTCAGTAGTTGAAGTTCTGATTGTATGAAAGTTGGTGTCGTGTTATTTGGTTACGAGTAGCTGATTTGGAGGGAGCTCATAGAAACAGACTGCAGGAGTTAGCATCCTACCCTAGAAAGCTAGTGAAATCAGACAGGACCCCAGTATGTCATCTCCATATCTCTCTCTCGCTCGCCTTCTCTCTCTCTCTCTGTGCTCTAAAGCAGCTGTGTCAACAAAGCCAGTCTACCCTCCCACACACACACAGAAGGAGCATTTACCATCACATACATTCTCACTTCTAGAAAAAAACATAGCTGTGGGTGAAAACTGGTACTCATTTCTAGATTATAAAAATATCTTCCTTTGATGGGAAGTGGTTTCTTTGAAGCCAGTGGGAGTCTCCATGTTCCCCTGCTGGTGTAATGAATTGAGTAATAAAGGCGTAAATGACTGGGTGTAACATTTTGCATTGTACAACTTAAGTGTTTATTGTTTACATTAACTTATTATTTTAGTTCATTTCCTTCCTTTATACGAGTATCTTGATATGCTGCATTTATAGATGATTGAAGAGCAACAGTGTGATGAAGTGTGTATGTGCGAATGAAAGGATTTTTCAGCGTATCCAAATTTCAGGGAAATCTAACCAAAATGTGTTTCTCATACGAATGAAACAGTTCAATTTCTAGTTGCTTGTTTTTTTTTTTTTGTTTTTTTTTTTAAATTACCGGCTACTACACATTAAAATAAACATCTGCGTGTCCAGAGTGAGGGTTTTGTTTTTGCTAAATGCCCCGTTTTTCTCTTGTCCCCTCTTTAGGTGGTCGGGTCAGAGTTCAAGACTGCAAGCAGCATGACCGTTCTGAATTCAGTCATCAGTTTGGGTTTGGGTCTCGACTTCTTACCAGAAAGCTTCAAATCACAGGGTGAGCGCGCACACTTGTTAAAACACAGACCACCCAAAATTCAGCCGAATCTGCCTCACGACATCCTTTTAGCCCTGATTTGAAAGGACGTGCAGCGTTCAGGCCATACCTCCTGTGTGAATCCGCTTTAGCAGTGCTTTAAAGTGAAAGCAGGAATATAGACTATATCGACTGACGTACTTGCACTTCTGCTTTTTCGCCGTGTCTCAGAAGCTGAACAGTTCCAGAAGAAGCTGGACGAGACGACCTTTTTGCTGAGGGATCTGCACGAAGCTCAGAGAGAGAGACTTAGTGCCAAACAGCCTCCTAATATGATCTGCCTGCTCGCGCCTACTGCGAAGGAGTTACAGCTAGGTACACACTCGCACAATCCCAACGTCATGTACCTACAGCTCAGAGACTACACTTACACACACTCATTATGGCTTCAGATTTATTCCTCTCGTTATTACATAAAGCATATACATTAATGATTAGCCCAGCTACCTTTTTTTTTTTTTTTGTTGAATGTTAAGACAATGTGTGTCGTTTTGTGTGTGTAGCGGAAAAGGTGACTGAAAACTTGGCTCAGCTGACCAGTCAGGTGACTCCTGGAGATGTGAGCAGTGTGTATGGCATTAGGAAAGCTATGGGCATATCACTGCCTAGTGAACCTGCAGAGGGTACATTCGCACACCTGACCACAGGTACAAAACACACACACACACACAGGCAATATTTAAGATGATACTATTTATCCAGCAACTGAAGGTTTTAGTGTAATATGTTCATTTACTTTTCCAATACCTTCATACCAAGTCGTTTCCACCAGTAGCACTAGCAGTAAAGGTTTTACACACGTAAATTCAATTTACCAGCTAATGATACTCCAAATTTAATTCTTCAGTTAAAATAAAAGTGCTTTTGTTTACTGCGCTGCAATTCCAGAGTATGTTGTCAAATTTTAGGGCAGTTACATTTTTCTGGCCCAGAAATTAGCTCCGTCCCCAGCCTGAACAAAGCAGCTAGGCTTTTTTTTTTTTTTTTTAAATTACACACTGCTCCTTTTATTCCACTGTACTTACAAATGTAAAGGTCATTAGTAATCACACTGTGTTTGTAAGCGTAATGTAGAATTATTTATGTTTTTCATGATTTTGCAGTGGGAGCGGAGCAGCTGGACGGAGTGTGTATGGGCGCTGATGACGTCTCCGCCATCACAGTGTAACTGTATTGGTCATTCCTGTATTGATGGTGCTTATTGTCTGTTGTTTATATACCTTTTGCTTAATAAATGTGTGGTGGTGTTTTTTAAATATCTGGGCAGGTCCAGTGCTGGAGATTTTTTTTCTTTAAAAGTCCTCTTTCAGGAAGGTGAGAGGTGAGAGGTTACACTATCAATCATCTCAAGTTATTCAAGATATAGCATGTGCTCCCAGTGTTTTCTGGGGAAAAGAAAAATAGCAGATATATGGTTTATTATTGACAATAATACTTTACTTTAGATGTAGCATGAAAGGAAACATCACAGGTTTTACCCTTGAAACGTGTAAAATTATTTATTCCATATTGATACTGTACAGCAAGTTTAACTTAGACACCTTATACTGAAGTTTAAAATGACAAAAATGTTAGTTGCAGTTGAGTTAAATGTTACAGTACACCCACATTACTTTCACCTTGTCTGCGTTATCTGTAGACGTGCACACTGATCTCTTCTTTCCCTGCCTTAAACAAGTGACTTCCACATCGCAGTGTAAGACAGACAAGCAGCTGCAGCTCAAAGCTAACAGGAATACGAAGTGCAACAAGGACATGGCCCCGCCTTTGAATAGGAGGAGTCTGAATGGCAGTCAGGCGCATTAGAAAAAGTTTCAGAAATACTTTTCACAAATCTTTTCTTTTTTTTTTTTTTGCAATCAAACTGATTGTACTCTAGCATTTTATTTATTTTTTTGCTAGGTTAATTATGTTTAGACCTGCTTAGTCTTGACGCGTAACATTGACGCATAAATTCCTGTTAGATCAGGACAACATGAATTGACAGAAATACTGAAATTCAAAAGCCAAAGAGTTTTTCTAGAAACAGTTTGAAGTCATTCAGCAACAAGTCTGTCCACAACTTCACAAAAAAAAAAAAGCTTCACATCATGTTCTAGTTATTATTATTAATAATAATAATAACAATAATAATAATAAAATGTCCTCTTCATGTTTGAGTGTGCAGGTCCCATCATTTGCTAGTAATGTCACATTTAAGACAAAGACTTACAGGGACAATCAGCAGTATTCAGAACACTCAAAGTTCCTCTTCTGTGAGCTCGGTTTGTTGCCTCCACAGTTTTTAAGGATCAGAACAGAGCAGACAAGTTTAAGGTCACTGAACACTGCGGGGAGGGGAAGAAAAAAAAAAACTTGCTCCAGGATTAGGTGGGAACGTTCAGTCTCAGCCAGTCTGTAAAGTGTATATTTGTTCAAAGTTTCTGGCTTTGTGAGGGTTTTTTAGGCTTCTGTCCCAGTCTTCCAACGTTTGAAAATCCTCTCCGACTTGTACAACAGCATAAAAAAAAAAAAAACAATTCACATTCCAAGAAATAACATAAAAAAAAAAAAAAAAACCTACCCATCCAGCGGCGTGTGTGTGTGAGAGAGAGAGAGAGAGAGAGAGAGAGAGAGAGAGAGAACGTCAGCACTTTCAGCTGAGCCCCATTCCCTGCTGCTTATTGGAGTCTGTACATACAAAAAACGTTTTGAGTTCCCCTTTGCCCTTCACGTTGATCAGACCTCGACACTCGCACGAGTAACCCAGCTTCTGCAGCACGTCCGACGTCTCCTCCGTCACCTAGAAAGTATACGACACGTTAGTTTACTGCTAAATAAAACTCTTCCTCCAGGATAGACATTAAAAAGTTTTCACATGGCTCTGACACTTTTACACCTCGTTTCCACAGTTTAACATGCAATAAATGTTAACAACTTTGAATCACAGTGACTGTAACACAAACTTAAATATCGGCCGTTTACAATGGAAGCAAAGAGATTATATTATAAAACAAAGACGTAAACCTTTCAGTGCAGAAATATTAAGCTGTTAATATGTACTGTTAACAGCTTAGCAAAGTTACTACTGCTCCAGCATCTGCTTCAGTGTTTCATACTCAATGGTTTTGACAATGTAATACAGTAAAGTTAAGAGTTATTGACACCCTTTAAGAAAAGGGGCAAATAATAATTGTGTAAAGTTGTGTGTAAACGTTTGCATAAATTTTCTGCCGGCGTTTCATAAGTTCTGATTTTCTGTGTACTTGGTTGCGCATCACCCATAACGTACAAAGCGCGTTCCTAACACAGCTCATTTGCATGTAGTGACGCTCACAACATAAAGTTGAAGCGCACAGACAGCTGGGAGCATGGAATGAACGATCAGGGTAAAGGCTAAAAGGAAGAAATGGAAGTTGTTTTGACTCACTTCTATGCCAATAGTTATAGCTAATATCATATTAATGATACTGAGCGAGTTCTAATTCCTCCGTCAGCTGAGGGATTTGTTTATGGCTTACGCAAATGGAGAATCTATTTACTTTTCCGCTAACAGAATATATATTCTTATATTCCTACATTATGGGAGGATTGCCCAAATATTCATTGTAGGGACACTAATAATTACAAAACCAATATTTTGAACAAAATTGCACTACCTAAAGTAGGTGGAAAACTTATGTTATATTGTGTTAAAAGAAAACTATACATGTTACCAATAAATCTGGAGTTGACCCAGTGTAAGTTAATATTAGAAAACTAGATTATAAGATGATAAATTATTTTGTGGCTGTATTTCTGAGACTCCAAAACAGCTCTTTACCTTGGATAAAAGGCAAGTGTAACCCAGTTGCTCTCATTGTGAGTCGACTGTTACTATGATGAAAACTATGATTACTCAAAAGCCTTAACGTCGATGAATAATTATTGGCTTTTGGGAAATGCCAACTATATCCACAGGGCAACAGCATCATGGCACTTTGGCTTTTTCAGTATCAAATACGTGACAATGTCTCATCTAGTGATCTAGACTCTACAAATCTGTCTTTGAAAATCTCAGTTAAAAAAATCTAGAGTAGTAAGTACCTGGATCCTGCCCAGTTCTCCGGTGCTCTCCATTCGACTGGCTACGTTCACAGTGTTTCCCCAGATGTCGTATTGCGGCTTGCGTGCGCCGATCACCCCTGCTATTACCGGCCCGTGGTTTATTCCTGCACAAACACACAATCGACCTGCTTTGAAAACACTTAACAAAATATTTATGTCAGCAGGATGCAATTCCTGCGACAACATGTGTTTTACGTGCCTTGGGAGTAAACAGTTAAAAGGCTTTAACTGCTGTGTATAAAAAAAAAATGCAGTAATGACGTCACTGACCACACAAGTGCTTTTGCAAATTCTAGTCAAATGTCAATTACTATTTATAACCATGGGTGAGAACCACGTCATTTTATAAAAATATAGTTGAGACATAATGGGGCGCTAGATGAAAATTAGGTCTAGTTCATAACTTGAAAAATAAAAAAAGAAAGAAAATAAATTTTCCGTGTATGATTAGGCTTAATCATTAATTCTCAAACACACACTCTACATGAAATAAATAATGAATTTCACCACATTCTCATTAGTATGTACAGACATCACACTCTCAGCAATAAAAAATTCAGTCACAGGAATGACTCACTCTCAGTAAAAACTTTAAATAGCTCTTCAGAGAGTTAAAACAGAGCACTGGACAGCAGACTTTTAATAAAAGCTCTTCTCTGATCGCTATTACGTCAGTGAATTAGGTGCACAGTCTCTCCACTGCATTTCATTTATTAAACACCCAAACACTGCCCGTTCCTCCGCTGTTAACATCTCTATTTGTGCAAAATCTAAGACAAAAGATTTCTTTAAGGTTTCTAAATAAGTATTTAAATGCGTAAAGTTAATTTTCATCTTTCAACGGGATCTTGAGTTCATATGCTCACGTTTTCGGTAACACACAAGACCAAACCACAGATGTGGGCAGCTAGAGCACAGAAACTCCTCCAAAACATCTGCAGCCAAATGAGTCAGATAAAATAGCAGCTCCGCTCACGGCAAACAGAATCATAGTGTCATTTCTTTTCATTTATTTATTTATTTATTTAATCTAATTAAATCAAATCAAATAAAAAATAGAATACAATGAAACATTAAGTACCCTGACAGGATAAAGCAGTTACTGAAGATAGATGGATGAATGAATCGATTAATGGATACATTAATGGACAGATAGATGAATGTAAAGAGACAGACAGATGGATGAATGGATAGATGACTAGAAAGACAGACAGGTGAAAGGATGGATGGATGGATGGATAGATGGATGAATGAATGGATAGAATGATGGATCAACGAATCAGTGAAACAAAACATTTTGCATGTTCTCCCCATGTCCATGTGGTTTCCCTCCAGGTTCTCTGAAGATAGGTGAATGAATGGATGAATAAATTAACGGATGGATGGATAAATGGCTGAATGAATATATTAATGGATGGATGGATGGATGGATGGATAAATGGATGGATGGCTGAATGAATGGATACTCTGGATCACGACCAGAATAAAGCAGTTAATGAAGACAATAAGTGACACACACATGAAACATTTAAAATTGGCCACTAAATATAAAGACCAGCCGGTTTGACAGGAGGTCCTGACCTGTTATTAAACCTGTTATTAACTGCATTTAATTTGACATAAAGTAACTTTATCTTCAGAGCAGAAAACAGACTCTATTAAACTTAATTCTGATGAGCTAATTAGCTCACAGAGGAGGATACAGGACAGACCAGACAGTTCAATTATTGGGAATCTGTGTGGAGTGTGTGTGTGTTTCTTGTCAAGCCTCTCTGGCTGAGTAAGTAGCACTGTGTGTATGTGGGTGTGTGTCCGCTACACTCACCCACACGCAGTCTAAAACTGTTAAACGAATGCCGGTTGATGCCGTCCAGCTTTCCCATCAGAGCGATGGCAAACTCCACCATGATGCCGATCTGTGCCGGCTGCCGCTCCCGGTCCTGCCAATACAGAGCGCTCACGATTACAACGTGGAACATGAAACAGGAAAGTGTTTGTGACAGTACAGATTTGATCATATTAAATTGTCCCATTACAATAACTGTCTAAAATATAAACCACTATTCCAGCAATTAATATATTTATCTTACCTGATGCATTATGTTTGGAAGCTAATATATGAAAACCTACTACAGCTGGATGATACTGCAAAATGATCATATCGAAATACTGGAAGATATTTACGTTATACAGGAATATTTAAGTTCACTAAAATCTATCTAAAAAAATATTTTAAAAAAGTAAACAACCATTCAGCAAAAAAAATTATCAAATGTATTAATTTTATGAATACATATTAATAATAGAAATATTTGTATATAAATTAATATTAACAAAATTGTAGTTTTTGAT
The DNA here is from genome assembly GCF_027358585.1 of Pangasianodon hypophthalmus. Lineage (NCBI taxonomy): Eukaryota > Metazoa > Chordata > Actinopteri > Siluriformes > Pangasiidae > Pangasianodon > Pangasianodon hypophthalmus. Next base: position 3,656,172 of record NC_069734.1, on the reverse strand, counting down.
TTAACATTAACATTTTATTCCAGTTTATACTTTCCTACTTATTACATTCAAATATAATATCCCTACTTATTAATGCTAAGTACTAAAGTGTACACTGCTTCCCTGTGGCCTGATGCAGGTACTTTACTGTTCATGCTGCAGTGTGATACCTGGTTCGTCTCCTGTCCAGGTGTCCCACTGAGACCTGCAGCAGCCATGTACGTGCTGCCGATAGTCTTAATCTTCTCTACGCCACTGAACTTCGGCTTAGACAGCAACTGCAGGGACAGAAAGGAGAGAAAAGGAAACATTTTTAGCATTGCTTCAAAGTGATGACACTTAAGAACTCGTCTGCGCAGATGTCTCACCTCATCGAAGTCAGCGATGATCTCATTAAGCAGTCTCAGACACTCCAGTCCCTCTTTGTTAATGTCGCACTCGGTGTAGAATTCCTTAAAGTCCGGGACTGAAGCAAACATCACACACACGCAATCGTACGACTTGTAGTACAGATCCTGAAGAAAACACACACAACAGCACTTGACTTATTAATATTAGGTATGGGCAATGAAAAAAAAAAATTCTATCACAATATATACACACAAACATTTTACAGTACACGATATGCATCACGATATATATAAATTATATAGAACTTAAATTAAAGGTACAAGGTACAACATTCGACATCAAATTACAAACTTACGATTAGTTATTAAATAATGATATTATATTGTCATATTGGCCATTCCTAAGCAATACCAGAACACAATAAACCAATAAACCAATCAGGTTTAGACACAATACAACAATTAGCACAGAAACAGGTGGGACACAGAGAGATGGATGTGTAACAGATGCATGAAGAAATGGAGATACTTTATTTATAAAAAAAAAAAAAAAAAAAAAAATTAAAACAAGACCATGCAGGAAAGTACTTGTGTTTAGAAAGCCAAATTATTCTGCAAAAAAATGTCACTCCTGCAATATCATTTGTAAATCTGTGTATGCTGCATGTATACATACATGTCTTTTTTTTTTCAGTAGTGTCCTGCTGTGTGATTTTTCCCAGTAAATACACTTTTCATAACTGCTGATAAGCTCGCAGATAAACTCAAGCATGTGCAATTCAAACAGGAAACAAAAATGCTGATTTTAGAGCAATATTTAATCTAGCACAGCTCTAACTCTAATACACCTGATCCAGCATATCAGAGGCTTCTGGAGTGTCTGAATATTATGATCAGATCTGCTGGTTTATGGAAGGATTTAAATTTTTCCTGCACTATTTGCGTAAACTCTGAGCTGAACTCCTTCACAACCCACTGACCATCACGTCTACATATCACACATTACGTATATTCACTTCAGCAGTGGAAGTAGCAGAACAGGCTTTATGGCATAAACTTGGATTATCTAAAAATCATTGCATTAAGAAGATAAAGCTATTAATAAAACTGCATAAATTAAGACTCCAGAGAGATTAGTCTTGGGGGGAAAAATGGCTTAGCACTTTAATGTGCTGTGTAACATCATGTTACGTTCCTAGCACTCAGTGAGGGATGCAGTACAATATAATTTCACTCACACGCTCTGTTCCTTAGAAAGACTTGTTAATCAATCAGTGTAACCCTGTGAAATTACTAACTGTGAAAATCTCACCATCAAGAGAACTTAGTTCTTACTTAAAGGCTCAGTGTGCCATCCGGGTCACGGCACCAAGATGTTGGCAACAACGAGTCAGGAAACAGATCTTCAGACTCTTGATGATTATTTGCATGTGTGAAGAATCTCTTTTGATGGATTAAGTTCTATCATACTCTGAAGTTTCTACTGCATTACAGCATGCCATGGTGTGGAATGACTCGGAATAGCATGCTATGAATGGATGGCTGGACATCTTGAACACTCATGCTGGTCCCTACCTTGTACTTCTGGTTTAGTAAAGTGTTAGTGGAGAGCAGCCCCACCTCATTCTTTTTGTTCTCGCCCACGAACAGCGCAGCCACGTGAGCTGGGAGAACGTTCTCCAGCAGCAGCCGCGTCAAGTTCTCACACAGCTCGATCTCGTCCTTATCCGTGCGGTTCTTGTTCTTCAGCAGGAATTCCTGACGGCTGCAGAACTCATCCTGTAAGGAAGAGGAAGGGTTTCACCCACCTGGATTGTTGGAAATATTTTCCCTGTTAATGTCTACCCAGAATGTCAACTCTGCTTTGTATCAAAAGGGTTTTTCTTGGAAGGCCATGAATGTTCTTTTGGTCAATTCAATGCTTGTTACAGAGAGACGACGACTTCTTTTAAATCCTGACTACAGGTATAAAGAATCAAATCCATTTGTGCATTTACAATGTCATATTATATTATATAAACAAATATCCTAGCATCTCAGTCACATGAAAGTTACTCATCTTACTTCTGAAGAGAATAAACACCACAGTGTACTTTCCCCTGAACTGCTGATTCCACTTAACTGGCAGAAAATTTAGCACATTTGTGTTTTTCTCATGATATTTAACTAATACACAACCCCTCTCCCTATTCTGGAGAGTCAAAGCATTTAAGAACACAGAAGCTGAGTGTGTCTTCATGTCAGCGTGGGTAAAAGCTTCCAGTTTCCAGTATATTTCATCAGGAGGAGGAAAAAACTAAGGAGGGTACGCTGACATCAGCTAACTGACTAACTTTTGCTAATGTTAGCAATACTTTCTTCTGAAATAAACTTTCCAGTCCCCAAACCATAGCTATCCAGCTAATATAGCGAGGTAGCATGACGGAAAATCCGCTGCTTGTTGAAGATGCATTGTATGTAGAAATGTGTATTAGTGCATTTGATTATCTGTATAAATGAAAATAAAATCTTCTTAATGAAGCAAACACAAACACACAATAGCACTGAAGCAGTCAGTCAAGTTCTCAAACTGGCAGCAATTATACAGTGTGATGTCATATGAAACACAAGAATAATGTGTTGAGTGTGTGTGTGTGTGTGTGTGTGTGTGTGCGTACCTGACGTGATATAAGCAGCATGGTAAACAGGAACAGAGTGATGTAGATGCAGCTCATAGTCTGCGGATCTTTCATCAACCCTCCATTCATCAGTGAATCTGTGAGTTCTTCAGTACTGCAACTAACACACACACACACACACACACACACACACACACACACACACACACACACACACACAACTGTAATTACACACATAAGTTCCCAAAGCTAACACATACACATCAGTGCAGGTCCAAAATCTGTGTGATCTGTGTGTGTGTGTGTGTGTGTGTGTGTGTGTGTGTACCTGTTGAATTTTTTATAAAGCAAGCAGCTGTACTTGTTGAACAGATCCTTCTGGGTACAGCCTATGATGATGTAATAAATGGCTGAGGCGACAAAGAGGAAGGCCACCTTCAGCTCGAAGCTCACTCTCAAAAATACTCCACACACCAGTAATGTCAGGATACAGCTATACACTGAATACTGCGGAGAAAAAAAAAGATCAAATGTGCATAAACATGGTCTGAAGTATAGTTTAATCATTGATTAGATGGTGAAAGATAGGGTTAGAAATAAAATTACAGTCGATAAAATCTAATTAGAACTCTCCTATGAGTCTGACACAGAGTGTCTGTGTGGTTATGATATGTGCCAAGAGAATAATAAATGTTTGTGTGTGTGTGTTTGTGTGTGTGTGTGTGTGTGGGTTCTACTCACAGGCAAGCAGAAGAAATGATCATTATTACTAAACGTGCTGCTTCCATTTCCCTGACCAGGGTGTGGATTGACTGGGTTAAAACACTGAAAACAAGAAAATATTTGGGTGATGAATAAGCAGATTCTCCGTAAAACCATTGCACAATTTGCCTCCACGATATAAAATGTTACTTACCAGGTTGAACAAGGCAATGATAACGATAACTGTTGTAGCCATAGTTGCTAGCGGGAGACGCACACAAGGCCTCTTGACCACAGCTTCGGACACGGCTGATAACCACTGGCAGGATTCTAACTTTTCCGGGAACAGTTTCTAAAAAAGGAAAGAAAAAAACGAGAAGAGAGTCTATAAATACATTACATACATATATACTGGGTTGGAGATGTATGAAATTATTATATGTAAATTTACATCATAGATACATTCCCCTCTGAAAGTATTGAAACAGCAAGGCCAATTCTATTGTTTTCGCTTTACATTGAAGACATTTGGGTTTGAGATCAAAAGATGAATTTGAGACAATAGATAATGAATTTCAGCTTTCCTCATTTTACATCTAGAAGTGTTAAACAACTTAGAGCATGGCACCTTTTGTTTGACCCCACCCAATTTTTCAAGTGATCAAAAATATTGGAACATGACTGATAGGTGTTTTTTGCTGCCAAGGTGTGTTAAACTGTTAAACTGATTGTTTAAAGAATTAATAGCTCTGAATATCTACTCTTGGTTTGAGCCCTAGGTTTCACCTGTGAAGACTGCATTTGTTGTTAAAAAGGATAAACCAATATGAAGCCCAGAGAGCTGTATATGGGACAAAAAAAAGCCATTTTGAAGCTGAGAAAAGAGAGAAAATCTATCAGAGCCTTTGCACAAGCATTGGGCATCGCCAATACAACAATCTGGAATGTCCTGAAAAAGAAAGAAACCACTGGTGTACTAACAACCAGACATGGAACAGGTCAGGCAAGGAAAACAACAGTTGATGACACACATTGTGAGAGCTGTGAAGAAATCCCCAAAAACAGTTAGTGACATCACCAACAACCTTCCCAGGGGAGGGGTGAAGGTATCACAATCCACCTTTCGAACAAGACTTCGAGAGCAGAAATATAGAGGCCATACCACAAGATGCAAACCACTCATCAGCAGTAAGAATCAAATATTGGAATTCGCAAAGAAATACAGAGATGAGCCACACAAGTTCTGGACCCAAGATTAATCTCTACCAAAGTGATGAAAAAGCCAAAGTGTGGAGAAATAAAGGATCTGTTCATGATCCAAAACACACCGAGCTCAGCGGTCAAGCATGGTGGAGGTAGTGTCATGGCTTGGGCTTGCATGGATGCTTCTGGAACAGACTCACTAATCTTTATTGATGATGTAACTCATGATGGTAGCAGCAGAATGAACTCGGAAGTCTACAGAAACGTTTTCCTTGCCTGACCTGTTCCATGTCTGGTTGTTAGTACACCAGTGGTTTCTTTCTTTTTCAGGACATTCCAGATTGTTGTATTGGCGATGCCCAATGCTTGTGCAAAGGCTCTGATAGATTTTCTCTCTTTTCTCAGCTTCAAAATGGCTTTTTTTTTGTCCCATATACAGCTCTCTGGGCTTCATATTGGTTTATCCTTTTTAACAACAAATGCAGTCTTCACAGGTGAAACCTAGGGCTCAAACCAAGAGTAGATATTCAGAGCTATTAATTCTTTAAACAATCAGTTTAACAGTTTAACACACCTTGGCAGCAAAAAACACCTATCAGTCATGTTCCAATATTTTTGATCACTTGAAAAAATGGGTGGGGTCAAACAAAAGGTGCCATGCTCTAAGTTGTTTAACACTTCTAGATGTAAAATGAGGAAAGCTGAAATTCATTATCTATTGTCTCAAATTCATCTTTTGATATCAAACCCAAATGTCTTCAATGTATAGCGAAAACAATAGAATTGGCCTTGCTGTTTCAATTCTGTTAGAGGAGACTATAGATAGATAGATAGATAGATAGATAGAGACAGATAAATCAATAGATCGATACATAGAGACAGACAGACAGGCAGGCAGACAGACAGACAGACAGATACCCAGACAGACAAACAGATAAGACAGACAGACAGACAAATAGACAAAGACAGGATTGATCGATCGATCGATAGATAGAGCAACACACAGGCAGACACACAGACAGGCAGACAGATGGACATAGATAGACAGATACATAGACAGTAGACAGAGAGAGACAGACAGACAGACAGACAGACAGACGGAGGTCTAAGGTAGACCTAGACATTTACTAGAATCAAGTACGAGTGTGTGTGTGTGTGTGTGTGTGTGTGTGTGTGTTGGAGGGATTGAGAGACACTGTAGCAAATGTCAGTCTGTTTTTAGTGGTCAGTCATTCCTGAAACTGTCTCCGGCCAATCAAATGCAAGAATGATCATGTCACATGACATTCTCTACATAACATACAGTCTAAATGTGCTAGCATCTATGAAACCTCCAAACCTGGAAATATGCGCACGCGCACACGCGCGCACACACAAACCCACACACACACACACACACACACACACACACGTCACTACAGCAAAATACTACTAAGCTTATGCTTTGTTATTAGTAGTGGTGTTTATCTGTATAGGAACCCAAACCATCAAAATGTCACTATTCCAGATAAAAAGAGTAAAACAGAGGAGAAACATGCATACACACAAACACACACACATGCAAAAATCCCCAGACAATCCATCATAAGTGTCTTTAAAACTGGCAGGTGCCAGCTGTTAATAACCTGAATGTGACCGGCAAAACAAATGGCAAGGGTCAGCAGTAACACACACGCCAACAACACAAACACCAATCCCAGCTGCGTAGGTCTGAAAGAAAAAGCAGAGGAAACACTGTGATGTACTAAAGTAAGGGGAGCAGCGCATTAGAGTACATATTATACATTCAGTTCTGTCCTCGTGTGTGTGTGTGTGTGTTTATATCACTCACTGTTGGGTGACAAACATCTGAATGATGAAGATACACAGGAAGACAAATGTGGCACAGCTGATGTAGTACTTAAAACTAGGCATTTCTGTAGTCCTGTACTGAGAGAGGTATATAAATATGAACACTTTATGCATTTTAGCACAAAATAAACAAAACTTATGGTGTTACATTTTACATATAACCTGTAAAATTAGCACAAGTCCTTTATTAGCACAAGTAACAAAATACATAGTATAGGTTAAAATATGAGCACTGAAAAAAAAAAACAGAAAAAAAACATACCAACTCAAATATCACTCTCACCTGACTAACTGTATATGAGATAAATATTCTCTAATTAATTATAAGTCCACCATTTCCTCTGAACAGCTTTAGGATGCTGGGAGTTATAACAGTGCTGATGAAATATGGAAGGAGTCTCCAGTGTCAGTGCTTTGTAACAGTCAGGGATAAAGCTGTGATTTTAAGTTTTTCGACACAGGAAAGTCTTCAGGAGAAAGTTCTTTAGGTTTTGTGTTTTCTCTCTAACATGAAAAGCTGCAATTTTTGTCTTATTAACTTCAAAAGAGAGAGAAAAAAAAGCTAGTGATAACAGCAACTAATTTCCTGGACATTCCACAACATTAAACATAACTACAAATAGATCAAAATGCATGATTTGGTGTTCTTTAATAAATAAAAACTTGCAGTATAAGAGGAATAAAACACTTCAGGCTGTGCTATTATAGTAAAATGCTGCATTTAAATCTGCTTTGTATCAGGTCGCATCACACTGTCTCATTATTTATCTTTAAGAGCAAGGCCTGTTGTGTTAAATTCATTACATAATGATGGGGGTGCAAACTTTCGCACTTGAGACACAGAGAAGCAGGAAGACCCATTGGACGCATGTTTAGCGCTCCAAATAAAATGCTATAAAACCCCAGAGGACTGCTTTCTAAACTTGTTAGCAAACCTCAGGAATATCTTAATGTACAGTGATATTATTATGATGTTTGCCATTTTGCTAATGCAGGAGGCGCCTGGTAAATAGCGAGTGCTGTTATTATGTTTAAGATGCTTACCTGTTTCTCCAGCCCACGCTTAGTGAACCACAGAGTGAGACCAGAAATCTCCTCCGACTTCACCCACTGCCTGCACACAAGAAACAAACACATGCACAAAAGAAGTATTTTTGTTCTTGGTTGTTTATGCGGTTTCCTTCACACACCCGAGCCCAAAATGAAACGCCTTAATTATATATTTCTTTAAAGCAAACGTGATGTTTTCCCTGCACAGACGAAGCCTGGATTAGATTTCACTCATGATTATATGTACGCATTACCAATCAAAACTCACTGGATACAACTGACTAAATTCTTGTTGTTTATAATGTTAAATTTTCCTAATCTAATCTACTCCATCTGTAGATTAGGTACAATACCAATGACTGCAAGAGAAAATAAAATTTATAATGAAAATCTAAAGCTGAGTGTGACGCTGCAAAATCTCCGAATCGCTGAACCGTTCACTCTACACGAATTTAATCGCATGCGATAGAATAGAGTAGAATGTACACCAGCAATCGCAGATAAGGCTCACACACTACACCATCTTTCATCTGGAGAGAGATCCCTGCTAAAGTGCACATGATCCCCAAATCCTCACAAAACAATGCAAGAACGATCTATCATCTGACTTTGTGGTGGTTGCTTCTGATTGTCTGTTCTGCAACGAGAACAGGAGGTATAGTGGGAAAAAATAGCCATTTTATACTATGCGCCAGCAGGAATCATGTCATGTTTGTTTTTATTTTTTGCTGTTCCTAACAACCTTTTGGGTGACATACCAAATATTTTCTTATAGAAGCATTATTATTGTGCTTACACTTTGCCCTCATCCTCCCACACACAAAGACGGATGATAAACTGGATTCAGGGATCTACTTGAGCATGACAGCAGATCAATTTGATTCTTAGAAATTCATAGAAAGTGCTCACACTACACAACTCATCGCTGAGAATAGAAAACGTGTGAAACTATTGGCACCTCTGCAACAGACTGAGAAAATTGCATCACTGAACCGCTCACACTACGAGTGGTCAGTACAGGAGCGTGCAGTGAGTAGTCACCAATCACCACAATTGGGAATCGGGAAAACGGGGAAATTGAGGCTAAATTTGTTCAGCATAGTCAATAAATATTAATAAACAATATGGATTTTAGCAGACTGCAATTTTATAGTTTCGATATCTGCTGTTCTAACGTGTAAAACAATACGAATATACTGTGCCAAAAAAGACAAAAGTGGAATCGCATCTTTATAAAACAGTAAAAATAAAGAAAACTAAAGAAAAAGAGAAAGTGACAAGTCTCACTTGCTAGAGCTCAGCTCATCGATGGTGGTGATCATCTCATTGTGCAGTTGCTCATCAAACTTGGTCTTCTGGGATTTATTCCTGCAGGAGACATTAATGAAGTTAAACACTTAACATGGAAACATACACACACAGACACAGAGAACAAGGAAGAGAAAGGTGTGTGCGTAGACAGCAGGGCTTGTGTAGAGGTCACGGCCGTTGTCATGCTGGTTACGATCTTCAGGCCAAGCTGCCAGTGTAAGAGAGAGTACCAAGACGTGCATGTGTGTGTGTGTGTGTGTGTGTGTGTGTGTGTGTGTGTGTGTGTGTGTGTGGGGTGCGTGTTGACACATGTAGGTGTGGCATGCAGGATGCCTTGTGTTAGTTTAAATCCCTGAGGGAGCCCTGATACAGCTTAGGAAGGAAAAGGGAGAGAAGATCGCCATTTCCTTACACACCCACCCACACACACGCACGCACACACGCACACACTTTCTCCCATCTCATCTAGCGCGATGCAGTAATCCTGCAGGGGAGTAAAAGGTCCACTCTTCAGCACAGGAGTGGTTGTTATAGCTCATGCTAGCCGTGGGCTCAGTAGCACAAGCTAAGTGAGAGATCAGGGGGTTAGTGGTGAAACTGTGGGCCAGGGAAAATTTCTTCGGAGCCAACATGGTTCCACTCACTTATTCACGCTGAAGGGAGGGGCGGGAAAGGACAAGGACTCCTCAAGAGACTCATCAAAGCTGCACAGGGGGATAAAAGTCAACTTTAACACAACACAAAAGAGAGAGGGAGAAAGAGCAGGATTTCTGTCTATAGGTTTATTTTTAATCTGTGGATAAGAAAATGTGAAAGAATTTACATAAATCTGTTGAAAAAAATCTTCTGCATCAATAAAGAAAGGACATGATAGAAATTGTTTAAATAAATGATATGTATATTCGGGTCTCTCCACTACTATGTGCTTGGCTATCACATCTTTAGAATCAATACTTCATGTAAATGTACTAGAATTTGCTTTGGCTACCTTTTTAGAAATGTAAAGGATGACAGTTGGAGGGAAAAAACAGGAGATCACTCAATTTCTGCTGTTCTTTCTCCCTTACCCAGTGTTCACACTAGCGAGTGACGGTTATTTTCTACGTACGTGTGTGATACGGAGCCGCGATTTCAGCAACAGTGCAACAACATGTGAGCTGAGATTTTCTGAACTTTATGCAAATTAGGTATGACACTAAAGCGATTGACTCAAATGATTCCTCAGACCAATCGTATTGCTCGCATGGTCCGACATTTCTTCACTTCCCCTATTTGACCCCTATTAGAAAAAACTGTAAAAAATCGTAACTGTGGTTTCATCTTACCCGGTCATACACGACCTCTCATTAAATGTCTATAGGGACACTGGGGAAAAACCTAAAGCTTGGAAAGATTACTGGTGTCTCTGCAGTGTGTTTGTAGCTAGTACAGTTAGCTTGCGTACTGTATTTTGCTAATAGCTAATACAAAGTCTGGCACGAAACGTGGAAATCAAAGAACCAATTTTAAAGCTGATTAGTGCATAATTTAATTTGTCTTTAGTTAGAAGGTGATCCATAGATATATAGGTATGGTATACGGTGGTGCCTCAGGTTAGTATACATAGCTAGTACAGTTAGCTTACACTGCTAATTCATTATAAGTACATTTTAAACAAAAATAAATTGTACACAGTAAATTGTGTGCTGTAGGCTATACTACTCTTCTACTACTCTGCATGGACTCGCTAGTGTGAATGCACATTTATGCATACAAACACATATACACAGTTATACACACACACACACACACACACACACACACACACACACACACACACACACACACACAAAAAAAAAAAAAAAAAAAAAAAAAAAAAACATTCTCATGTATTACTAACCTTTCTGTCATTTTTAACGGCGCTGATCTCATAGGAATGTCCTGACGAGTGATAAAATGACAAACTCTCATTAACAATATCATTAGCAATAATCAGAAAAAATCAACAGTAAAGGATGATTATCTGTGCATTCGTGTTTATGTGTGTGGGAGTGTGTGTCTGTGTGTGTGTTCACCTTGAAGCGGTTCTTGCTGTTCACCACAGTGTCAGTGATGAAGCCCTCTCTGCTCTGGAGATGGGAGAAGGGTTTCACGGCCCCCCACGACTCCAGGTAGCGCGTCATTCTCACCGACGCTCGCATCTTCAAACCATCACTCACACGCTGCTTAGGAATGCTACTGCTGCTCTGAGACGGGTCCTTAGACTGCGTGAGCACACAAAAGGTATATATAATTATCACAAATGTGAAAAGTCCTCATTCTGATGTTTAATATTCCATATTTTACCTTTAGTCACATATTGTATGTCTATAGAAACACATATCTAAAACATTTGGCCATGTCATTAATGACATACTTTGTTTTCGCATGCACATTTTAGAATAATGTATACAATTACTATTTAAATAAAAAATAATATGTCCTAAACCTGCTAATGTTTAGTAGTATGTCCAGCAGTCACTTATTAGAGTGAGCTATTGTGGCTGAATATCAAATGGCATTTTAATGAGCATCTAATACACGACATATGTTCTACAAAAGCATTATGTTAAGCAATGTAGCAACTGTATATAAGAAACAGAAAACCAGCTGGGTTTTAGCCCAAATCTAACTGGTATTTTGGATGGGACTTAAATAAAATAAAATTATTCCTGCATAAAATGGAAGTAGAGATGACAGGTTTATATCCTGGGTTGTGTAAATAATCGGACATTAAGCTAAATATCAGCAAAAAGAAAACATTACAGGAGACAAATAATTATGAAATGTTTCTGATGAAATCAGGTTATTGTTTCGTGTCATTGCTTAAGATATTTGAACCTTCCATGTGTTTATTAGACATTAACACACAGTGCAGTGTATTGAAGCTCGTTCTGTTAATGGAAGTATAACATTTTAGGCTCAGAAATATATTAATGCATTTGAATAATAAACTTTTTAAAAGTAATTTAAATGGAAATGTATATACTGACCCGCGGGTCTATAACCAGGTAAGTCTTGATGTTGAGCTCCTTCAGGTAAGCGTCTCGGAGGTGGCCGTTTCCTTCCTCCACCTCGTACGCTTTATTCAGATGCTTCAGAGTGGCCTCAGTGATGTGTACCCGGCTAAACACACACATTATACTCAAATCAGAGCAACATACATTTTTAGATTTAAAATATTTTATATAAGCAATAAGCATTATCTCAAGGCTCATGAATGCTTTACTTCTTGCTAATTCATGTATATTAGTGAAGTTTTAAACTGTAGAATTTTCTTTTGCTGACTTATACACGTTTCCCAGCATACCCAGGCAACCCTCCAGACTCCATGTGATTGGCCAAGGTGACGTCATGTGACCAGACGTCAAACTGCCATTTGCGTAGACCAATCACGCCACAGAGCACGTTTCCTGAGTGCACGCCCACGCGCATGTTAATATCCACTCCTGTCGCCTCCCGAACCAGCCTGCAAAGGATGATGGGGAAATTTAATGAGTAATTTATTTCACCCAGTTTGTGTTTTATGTGTGTGTGCATGTTTGTGTACTTACTTAATAGCCTCACACATGTCCAAACCCATTTTGACGCAGTTCTTGGCATGTCTCGGCAAGGAGACTGGTAGTCCAGACACACAGTAATAACAATCACCCAGGATCTTTATCCTCATACACTCATTCTCCTACACACACACACACACACAAACAAAATATAACAGTTCTACAGTTCTGCCAGACACGACCACCGCTGAACTATACTATTCATCTCAACATGAAAAAAAAGCACTCAATCACTATTATTAAAAAAAATTCATTACTAATTAACAAAGCAAGTATTGTAGTTATTGAAACCACTCACTTTGGCAATCTGGTCAAATTTTCCAAAAAGCTCATTCAGCATGATCACCAACTCTTTGGGAGAACAGTCGCTGGCTAAACGAGTGAAACCAACGATGTCTGCGTAAAGGATGCTGAAACAGATAATGGAGAAGGCAAGAGAATTTAAGTGTTATAAATGTAAAGAGGAACTAGGACTTATTTTAGCTATATACCTATATGTTAAAAAAAAAAAAAAAAAAAAAAAAACAGAATAATAAGAAAAAAGCAGAGATGGCACGATACCACATTTTCTTTCCCAGTATCAACACTTAAACCTAGTTTACATGGAAGTTACTGTATTTTTACACCAAAATAATGACCATGTTCTTCTATGGTACCACACATTTGTCTACACAGCCCTGTTAAAATGGCAGGTGTTTGTGATGTAAAAAAAAAATGAAACCAGGGTAGATCATATCAGAACTTTTTCTACCCTCAAGGTGAAATTACAACGTAAAAAAAATTAACTGAAAAACAATTAGAAACATTTTAGGGAAAAACAGGAAAAGTAAAAAACTTACAATAACATAGTTGCATAAGTGTATACTGTATACCCCTAAACTAATACTCTGTTGAAGCACCTTTTGAGTTTCTTACACCACTCAGTCTTTTTGGCTAAGAGTCTATCAGCATGGTGCATCCTGACTTATGGGAATATTTTCCCCACTCTTTCTTGCAAAAACATTCTAGATCCATCATATTGTAAGGGCATCTCCTGTGCACAGCTTCTTCAGGCCACCCCACTGATTTTTAGTTGGATTCAGGCCTGGGCTCTGGCTCGGCCATTCACAAACATAAAGCTTCTTTTGCTTAAGCCATTCCTTTGTTGATTTGGACATATGCTTTGGGTCCTTGTTGTGCTGAAAGGTGAAATTCCTTTTCATCTTCAGCTTACTAGCAGACACCTGAAGGTTTTGCACTAAAATCGAGTGGTATTTGTAGCTATTCATGATTCCCTCTACCTTGATAAAAGCCCTAAAGCATGATGCTGCCACCACCATGCTTCACCGTGGGTATGGTGTTCTTTTGGTGATGTGTTGGTTTTTTTTTTGTTTTGTTTTTTTTTTGGAATTATGGAATTATTATATCTTTTGGAATTGTTCTCATCAGACAATAACATATTTTGCCACATAGTTTGGGGTAGACACCTGAAGAATATGAGAAATTGTTATATGTGAAACCAACAATGTCTGCATAAAGGATACTGAAATGGAGAAAAAGAAATGCTTTCAAGACTGCTGTGATTATTTTGTAATAAAGATTCTATATTAATGAGCCTAAAATTGCCACTCGATTTTAATAATGCTTATAGTATATACAAGATTCACTTGTATTCACTTGACTGATTCACTCCTTCAAATGAGATATTATCAAACAGGATATGTTTATAGCATGAACCAACAGGTGGCCATTCCTGTAACCCAAGTTCTCTGAAACAATGCCAGCTGAATCATTCATGCATAATATGCAGTAGCTTTCTCTGAATAAAGTTCATGCACAAAAGAAAAGATCCTGCAGATTATTTCGTCCAGCAATCATAGGTTAATTTAGAATTGAATTAATAACATCATATATTTAAAATTATTCTCACTTAAATGTTTTCAAGTCTAGCGCAGTTTGAAAGACAACGTTTGCCAAGTGGTGATGCAGGAGTTAGCTCAATAAGGGTTTTGGACTAATGTCTTTGACAGGTTCCCAGATTAATGCAGGAGCAAACAGAACATTTTAGAGGATTCTAGCTCCTCTAACTAGCCCCAAGAGTCTCCAAAGACTGTTAAAAAGCAATCCTTTTATATGATCTTTATGTAATCCTTCACTCTGACAGCAGAAATTTGTGGTGGTGTCTCATTGTGATCTTTGTGCCAAGTCACAGTGTTTGGCTTGGAGTCTGGTCGAAGGACAACTTTTCCTCATGAGTCTTCATTTAAAATTCTTCCTCACACTCTTTTTTTTTTTTTTTTTTTTTTTTTTTACTATCTCTAAAATTTCAGAGCAGTCTGCTAATTCAATTTCAGGTTAGCGCTTGATGACGAACATTCATGACCTTCTACTAGTTGTGAGTCAGTGGATACAGAGACTAATTCACTGTATGATTCAATATTTGGCAATTCAAAGCAATTTTGCTTGTATGAAATAATTCAAGGCTGTATGATGTGGTTCAAAAGCCTTTTTGAGGTGACAGGATGAATGAGCAAGGTTATGCAATCAAATTTAATATTGAAGGTCAGTACTGCAATGATAAAAAGTGTGTGTTGAGGCATGTGTCTGTGACTGTCAGAAAGAAACCATGAACATTTTAGCTGTCTGAAATTGCTATAGTTTTTCTTGAACAAAACTTGGAGTACAATCAACAACTAAACAGCAAAATATCTAAGTATTATTTAATTTTATCAATAGATTAAATATCTAAATTTGCCAATTTTATTTTTCCCTTGTTTGGAAATTTCTGATCCTGACTAAAATTGCATTTGTGCACAGTGTAGTCAAATATTTTCCATTTTTTAAAGTAAAAGGCAGAAAAAATGTTTTAGTCAGCTAATCAAACAGGTGATTTTATGTACTGCTATAAAATTAATATAAACATATGATATAATAATCTTTTTTCCTGGAGGAAGTATATAGACATTTAAGTATGGAAGTGAAATAAAGCATGATTTATATATTATATAATATTTACAAGAATGGGAGGTATAAAAGAACACCAGTTTATTTTAAAGGACTGTGGAAAGAAATGTTTGAATGAAGTATAAGCTTTGTAAAGATTTGTGAAGAAAAAAAAAAATGTGTATACACACACGCGCATACACACGCACACGAAATTTGTGTCATCACGTAATAAATGAATAGCTCTTAAACAGATCACTCTCACAGGTCAGTGACTGTAAAATGAAAATATCGGACCTCTAAACAAATCCTGCATTGTTGGTGTACACACCCAGGTGCTGTGTAATTCCATCTGCGTGTATGACAGTATGAGCTTCGGAGTTATATTAGCCAATAATGACTACTCTGTTGAAGGACCACTTTTCATGTCCATGTTTTATGCTTTGCAAAATAGATTACAACCCGCTTCTAATTATAAAACCGTACCCAAGGACCAGATGTTATAAGCACAGAATAGGCAAGATAAAATACAGATCAAACAGTCTGTGTGGGAAAATTTGATGTAATTCCAACCTACTAATGAGGGATATAAGAGCACTTTGTGAACAGGGATTAGTGCTGGACAAAGTATTAAAACTACCCTTCTTGCCTCGTATTGCTAAACTGACTCACAGGTTTCTCCTTTACATCATTAGGATGATCCGATCATTTCTATCCACAGAGGCCACTGCTGCTTCCTGGTTATGTTGAGACTGGACTACTACAACTCAAGGCTCATGAATGCTTTATTTCTTGTTAATTCATGTACATTAGTGAAGTTTTTAAGTGTAGCATTTTCTTTTGTTGACTTATTCACGTGTTTCCCAGCATACCCACGCAACCCTCCAGACTCCATATGATTGGCCAAGGTGATGCAATGTGACCAGACGTCAAAGTGCCATCCAACTGCTGCAAATGATCCAGAATGCAGCTGCACACGTTCTCCCCTAAGTTCTCCCGCACCACTCCCTCCCTGGGCTTCCTGTAGCTGCCCACATCAGATGTAAAACACTGATGCTTACAAAAAAACAAAACCAATAAAAACAAACGAGTGTCTACGTAAATTACAGCACTTATCACACCCTGCTCTGCACCACCGAGACTCTAGCACCTCTCGATTGGACCCAGCGTCCCTCAAGGTACAAGGAAGACATGCATCAAGACTCTTCTCTGTCCTGGTACCCAGGGGGTGGAATTTCTGCATTCGACTTACCTCAAAAGTGGGAGCTTGGAATTACGTCATTTTCAAACTCTGTGTGTTCAAGTTAGAAAAACCACTGACACCTCTGTTTGTCGTTTGTTAGCAACAAGCTTATCCAGCAAACTGTGATGAGCGATGTATATTTTCCTTTTCAAAACAGAGATCTGTATAGTCAGTGTCCTAGATTTAACAAGTCAATATGCTGATTGATCTAAAGCAATTACTAAATGAGTATAACTCATTTAAAGGTAAGAAGTGCTGCTGCGTTTACTGTTGATGCTGTGAGACCATGCTGATTTGACATTACTTGCTGAACTCGGGGTTGAGAAGACCATCCCGAGTTCCCAACTAAGAATTCAAGAAGAGTTGTGGGGGCGTTTGTTAGGATTTTTCCTAGACAGAGGACAGAAATGACGAATTACGATCTTTCACTGAATGCAGCAGAACTCCCCTTGGCTGACTGACCATCTTCGAACAAATACTAAAGACCTACCACTTCACCAAGCACTTAAAGTAGCACTTTGTTTATCAATTATTAAAAAATCTTCCTTGTCTTGAGTTTTTTTCATACTGCACTAATCTCCCCAGAAACTGATGGTACTCTTAGTTCTTGACCTAGTGAACTAGCATGAAGATCTGTGATTGGATGAATGGATGGATGGAAAGATTAATCCCTACAGGACCATACAAGTGGGTGAGAAATTAAAGGAAAAACTGGTAGCTCTGTTATGCTGTGGGGAGCATTTATTTATTTTCCTGCCATAGTTTGAGTCCACTTGTCCCCTTAGAGCAAAGCGTTACTACAAACCAAAACTGATCGCCTTTACCCTACAATGAAACCTTTCTATCCTGAAGGGCGTGGTCTCTTTCCAGATGACTCCGCCCCATCCACAGACTACGAGGGCTCACTGAATGGTTTGATGAGGATGAAAATGATGTCAAACACCATGGCCTTTACACTCACCACATCTCAACCCAACTGAACACAACACCAACAGAAGGAAAAACTTTTGGAAAAACAGAGTTCATCACTCCAGTACAGTTCCAGAGACTTGTAGAATCAATGCACTGGAGCTGTTCTGGTGGCTTGTGCTGGCCTAACACCTTACTAACACACTTCATTTTGTTTTTTCCTTTGTCACCTGTTTGAGTTTTACTCAGTACCACTGGTAAGCTCATGCTTCAAGACACCATCAATAAGTACAATAATGCACAGTATGATTTTTCTCTTTACATTCAGACCATGTGACATATTTGATATTGGTATGAAAGTCAAAATTAGGTATGTAATTAAGTATGTAACAGAACGACCTTGTAATCAGGAAGTAATACGGTTAGCATGCTCAAACTTAAGCAAGATGTATATCTTTCATTTCCTTAAAAAACACTACAACCCACACAGCTTTTCTCAGAGAACCTGGTGGAGCCATAAATAGTGAGGATATATGCATATACATAAACCAAAATTCTCGTAGCTATTGATGCAGATGTAGTATGCGTGTACATAGATTTTTACCTGACGTTCTCGTGCCTCTTGACGTAGAGACTGTGGAAGTTATTGTCTTTGACCAGCCGCTGCTGTGCCTCCTTATCTTTACATTTACAGCGCTCCATTATGGCCAGCTTCATCTCCATCGAAATATACACAGGCAGTACTGACTGCAACAGATTCTCCTAAAACACACACACACGTCATACATGGTGGTGAATGACTGTCGAATAAAAAAGTACAGTCAGACACCATTTTCAGAGTGGACATGTAACTCCTAGGGGCTTGTGGGAAATATTCAGCCGCATACAGATATGTTCATATGCAAAATGTTCTTTATTCAAAATTACTGCACTGCAAAATGTTATTTAAAGTTCTAAGGTGTTTTCTTCATGTATTAATAATGTGCATTTGCTAATCATGCAATTAAAGGAAAAGACATGCAAGCAAGCGCATTCTGCTAGTATCTTACATCTAACTGAACTAATCTAATCTATTTCAAGAGCTAGCGAGACCTTTTCATCATTCACAGGCTACGTGACTGGAGAAAGAGGTGATGAATATCTATTGAATATCTAGTGTCTTCATCTAGTGATAATGTGAGGCATAATAAAATATTTGCACGTCTCCTCAGTGGTAACACACACATCATATCCAGATGTAAATTAACAAGAGACAAGCGACTTTAGAGCTCCTACAAACTATGATGTTTGAGTCGGACGTGGTGATGTACATTACTGGATAATGAATTTCTTTTCAATTTCTTTAATATCATGGAAAATGCTATTATAAAGTGAGGCTTTATAGCAGATGTTGTTTGCAGAATTACATTCTTTACTGTAATTACTTTTATTTTGTCTTTTTAACAACCTAATGCATAATTACAGCACATGTAATTTAAAGAGCATCAATTATATATATATATATATATATATATATATATATATATATATATATATATATATATATATGATTTTAAGCTTTTTATCAACAACAGAACAAATAAATAAAAAAAAAAAAACACAAAAAAAGTTCCTTTTAATACATACAGAAACTTGTTCACATCACATGTCAGTCATTCCATGTGTACTGCGTCAATCATCTCAGATAGCCATCTTTTAAAACAAAGTGCAAGAGATGATTTCCAGCGGAGGAGAAGAATTTTTGCTGTAACCAAACTAGTCAAAAATTGCTAAAGAAGGATCGAGCTGTACAGGCATACCAAAAATGTAAAACAATGCAAAAAAAATCAAACCAAAATCTATGCAGAATCAAAGCTGATGTGCCATGGTACCACCTGTGATTGTACACTTGTTGCATCTAGAGCATAAATTTGTCATTTGTCATAAATGATCAATCAACAGGCAAAGATGACTAAATACAGTGTAGCAGTACTAAATACAGAGTACCAGTGGCCAAAAAAGTATTTCTTCCAATGCTGGAGGCCTGAAAATCAAAACCGTTGAGTTTCTTGAAAAAAAACAGAAGGTAATTCGGAGGAGCTGGAGGAGTGAGATTAACCCTGAGACTGCCAATCACAGCTGCAAATGATGGAATTACTAAACCATTCCTCCTCACATTAATCTAATCCTGACAAATACAGTTCTAGACACCACTTACTAAGCTTTTTTTTTTCATGAACACGGCTTTGCTGCTCGTGACACTGTTGTACAATCACACCGAATATAAACAATGCTTGGTACTATTTAAATTTGCGGTGGGGTGATATGGCGATTGTAGATCGTGAATGAACAAAACGTCTCATCTGTTATTACAGAGAGATCGCGTGTACCGTGATATTGAACACATATTGTCAGTTGTGCTGAAAACACTCAGACAAGATGTTTATGAACCAGACGTTATTCTATTCACTAGTCCAGCTCGCGCTCTACCGGACAGATACACGAACAAACCAATAAGAACCAAGAGTGGGCAGTTCCTTAGCTTATGCTTCCTCCTTGATTTATTTAGCAACACCATAACATGGGCTGGCAACATGGAGGAGCCAGTGACTAAAAAATTCAACATCCGTTATATGGAACTGATGGACCTTACAAAATGGACACAGCGTAAACCATGGCTGTTTGCAAAATATGCAATGGCAAGATCAAGGAAAAATGACGAAGCTGTTTAACCGCCAAGAAAGCACCCAAAGAAAGAAAGAAAGAACATTTTTATTTAATGTTTTTTTTTTTTTTTTTTTAAATATGCTGTCCATTGTTTGTTGTTTTTCATTTTAGAAAGAATTGTTTACATTTTGTTGGGAAGTGCACATTATTAGAATTTGCTTAAAAAGGTACTCTAAGGTGACTCTTCGCAAAATAGTCTTAAAGGTGCATTTGCTAAGATTAGACCATTTTTTTTTTCAAGATTATCTTTCTAGAGGTTAAAAGCTCTGCCTCAAGGATCTACAATAACCTGTAGAGTGTCTATAAAATGACTAACAGGAGGCCCATCCAAACACAAACAGGCATTCTGGACCAGAAATCATTTTCCAAATGGGCTTTCTCAGCCACATAATACTTTTGTCTTGAGGTCATGGCTTAAACCATTATTCGTTATCATGTTCTACATACATATGTTACAGGCTATTTGTAATAAAAATATTCACTATTGCACCTTTAAAAAAATGAAAAATAATCATGACAATATCCTGAATCATGCTCCAGCCTGAAAAATTTGTGATATGATTATTTTTGCCAGACACCCCCCTCCCTAATTTTAATAGTAAATAAAAGACATGATCATTCCCTATAAAACTCTTTTCGAACTTTTTTCTTCTTTCTATCTCGCATTCTTTCTCTCTGTGTCTCTCTCCCTTTCTTTAAAGCAGAGTTAGGGCTCTGTAACCGTAAACTAGCAGATCTTATCCTTCAGGAGAACAGCGGTTGGCCTGTCCTCTCTCCTCTCTACATTTTCCCACACAGTGTACACTTTGTGTTTATATGAGGTGAAATAAAGCAAATGTAAAGAGCTCTACACATGTAGAAAATGGTAGAAGCTGAAATCTGAAATGAGAAGCTGGAGGAGACTATTTCAGTTGCAAACCAGCAGATCTATATAAGAAGAGTCTTGTATTTATGGGACAGCAAGCTAAAAGTGTCTGAAATTCAACAGTAAATGTTCATATACTCCATTACTTTCAATCATTTTTCAAAGCAATATGGAGTACCAAGTTCTTAATAGATACAGAATAGATATACTGCTACAAGCCTAACATAATACGATCAACATGTTAAATTTTGAGTTTTGGTAAAGACAGATGACTAAAGACCGGAGCATTTCCTCTCTCTAGCTGTCACTGGTTATTTTCAGCGAGGAGATTCTTAGTTCATTATAAAGGCGAAACTACAGATCCGTCCAACTAAATATAATCCAGGCCTTCAGTTTCTTGCTCCACGCAGGCAAATATTTAAAACGAAAGTTAGTCCTTTATTAAGCTAGATGTGACTTCGATGTTTATTTGGCTGTTAAAGGAAATGTCTCACAGTTTCACAGCCAAGTAGATTCATCATGTCATGTTTGTCCAACACAAACAATGTTGCTTTCTGTGAAAAGCAGGGTGTGAAAATAAACTTGCGCAACTGCCAAACGTGGGTAAATGTTGCCACTGTCATTCAGCTTATAACAGGTAACTTTAGGCTGCTCTCCAAAAATTGTACTTACATTGTACATATAGGCAATATTATATGTTCTATATACAGTATGTTGTGCGTGAAAAATGTCTTCTTACACACACACACACACACACACACACACACACACACACACACACACAAACACACACGTTTATTCAGCTTGATCATTATCCATCTCGTACCTATACACAGTTGCATGACCATGGTAGGGGTTGCACGACTACTACCTTTTACTAGTTGACCAGTAACTCAAAAAAAGGATTCTACTAGTCATCTTTTCCATAGTTAAAGCAACTATTTTTAGGCTGTTATTTTTAGCTGTATAAAGGCTCCTAGTGACATTTCCAGCTTTGATGGTTTATGGGGGCAGTACGATGGGGTCCCCGGTTCAGTCCTTAGCTTGGGTTTACTCACTGTGTGGAAATTCAGAAAACACAAATAAATCCACACAAATGTCTCTTGAAGTTGAGACAGAAGTAGAAATTATACTTTTAGTCTTATAATTGAATTGCCTTTGTTATGAAAAGGTTAACATTCCCCCGTCTACACAGCAACTAAGACGTGCAGCTAGATAAAATATTTACACCATTATTCTGGGTGAAAAAGGATTTTATTAGACACTGTTTAATAACAATGTATAAATGGACCTTTTATAGCTCTGGCTCATGTGTAAACTAGTGATGCATAATTCTGAGCCAGTGAGCACAACGGATCACAATTCATCCAGATCCTCGCTTGAGTTTGGCCTTTTGGAGCAGTTAGTCGATGGAGTATTATTTTATTCACACACTCGAATTCTGTAGTGGTGTGTGAGTACCCTGGAAAAAGTGCAGCTTGTGTATAGCGCGTGTACTGTACCTGCTGCCTCTTCTCGATCTCCAGTTTCATGCGGATGCCGAGGCAGCGCAGTGTGTCCTGGAAAGTCTGCCTGAGAGCTTTCTCCATTAGAACCTTATGAAACGCGCCCACTGCACTCCCACACACAAACACCACCACATTCGACAAGAGCTGAGAGAGAGAGAGAGAGACAGACAGAGAGAGAGACAGGGGGTAAGAGAAAGCCAGATTTCTACATGTGCTATTACAAAGTTTTATGAATGTACAGCATGTCCCAAAGATAATAGCTCAGTTACTGAAACTGGCTTTGAACTGTCTGGATTGTTTCCCCAGTTTACACTCCGAAACCCAGGACAAAATCGAAACTGAAGAATCGTTCAAATAAAATGTTTTGGTTCGATGTAGGAAGGTGAAAAGGCATTAAAGGGAATGGACAGAACTTTGAACAACTGATACATAGGGTGTCATATACAGGGTATACAGGGTGAAAAGTCAGGAACCAATGAGAGTAAAACTATATATACTTCATTTTGTATTTATTATTTACAACATATGCTCTACACATTCATCCTTACACTCTACTCATTTTCTCTGCTGCTGTCATGTTTTTGTGGATTTTGCTCAACAAAATTCCCATTGGTTCCTGTCATTTCAGACACCCTGTATTTAACCCTTTAACTCTTCTATTACTTCTGGGACACATTGTACTTTCACGTTCAAGCATCACTAGGTATTAAACACACTTCTGAAATGTAATGCATTAATGTCCCTTTTCCCAGATTTCTATTTGGTTTTCCTTATGTCCACATGATCATAACGTGCATAATACTAGGTGGATGGAAACTCTACTCTTGTTGCTCACTCCATTCCTACTTTCTCAAGTAACTGAGATTAAAAAGTGAAAAGGTAGTGAATTTCTTTCCCCCCATTATGGTCACCTGCCCACAAGCCAGCTGACTAGTGTTGCTGTGACTGACAGGGGATAGAGCATGTCTCTCTGTGGCATCATCAGCATTCAAACCCACCATCCCCTCTTTTGTTTTTAGGAGATAACAGCAAAACATTACCACTACCCCTTATCGCTAAACACATCACAAATATTTCAACACAAATATATTTAATGTGTTTCAGCATGGAGTTTTCCTTTAAAAATGTATATCAGGGGACTTTATTGGTATTTAAAAACCTTTATATGGACACACTTATCATTTTATGTTGGTTTATTCCAAGAAACACTCTTTATACTGCTAATACTTAGAAATAAAGCTTAAATACCCTGTTTATTTTGGATGACGTGTGTCAATGCAGATGACTGAGTCAATTAAAAGCTCTACATCATGCTGCACTGTTCGTAACTGCATACGGGGTTCACCTGTATAAAACTATAATCTGTTACATATGTGATCCTTTAGAACATCTAACTGCATGGGCTATGAATTTTCCCCTGACGATACAGTGAACGCTTTTCTGTTGCACCATTCTGAAGATTCTTTTTTTTTTTTTGGCTATTTAACCCATTTTCCCAGAACTTAGTTAATGCTGTTGTTCACTCACGAGCTGAATCCTCCTTATCGCACAACTTGCAGGGCGAAGGCTAACAAATGCAAACTGCTAATAACTCAGCGCCATGAACATGCTGAAAAAAAGACTATACGTGAGCTATGTACCAGGAGAGAGGAATTCCTTCATTTTCAATACTAGAGAGCAGGAAAAATGAATCTCACAGCTCTCGTTTAGTTATCGTTGGCACTGTTGAGATTTGAACGCTTTGAGCCTGACAGGATTTCCTGAACCAGACGCTGATGGCTGACCGATTATTCACGCAACACACTTACCTGATTGGTGAGTTTAGGCTCCGGGTGAGACTTGACTAAGGTGAAGTGCACTGACAGGACAATAATGTGAGAGAGGGAGGAGACGATGCTGAGGATGACGGCGTACCACATCTGGAAGGGGAGGAGCGTGAACACCGTGATGATGATGAAGAGGAAGAAAGGCACCTAAACAGAGGAGATGAATGAATCACGGCTCAGGCGGCTTCATTTCAAAATATCAACTTAAAGTCAGTCATGCTAAATATTGACTTTGTTTGGTGCCGTGTACTGCTCTTTAAACAGTGGTGTGAAAAAGTATTTGCTGACTCCGTTTCCTCTATTCTTGCATATTTGTCACATTAAATGGTTTCAGATCCTCATACAAAACAAGACAATGAGACTGTTGAAAAAAAAAAAAAAAGTTGTTAAATGAGCATTTAATTTATTGAAGGATAAGGGTTGCATAACCTTTTTATTATCCATGTGAAAAAGTAATTCCTCCCTAAACATAATAACCCTTTGTGCCACCTTCAGCAGGTCCAGTTGCAACTAAACGCTTCTGATAACAGGAGACCGGTCTTTTTTGCACACTCTTCTTTGCAGATTGCAGTAATTCAGCCACATTAGAAGGTTTTTGAGCATGAACCGCCCGTTTAAGGTCCTCCCACAGCATCTCAATGGGGTTCAAGTCAGGACTATGACTAGCCGCTCCAAAAACGTTAACCTTTTCAGCCATTCAGAGGAGAACTTGTGCTTGTACTTTGTGTTTACTCAGCTTGTCTCGGTCTTGTATTAAATTTTGATTGAAGATCTGAGGCAAGTACTTTTTCTCAGAACTGTAGAAAATATTTTTAAATGTAGAAACCATTTAATTTCATTATTTTTGAAGGCACTTTTGCTTCACGGCATTTCTTTACATGTAACTAAGACTTCTGCGCAGTACTGCATGTCTGCTTTAGGGGTAAAAGGCGTTTTTGTGATTACTTTGTCTTGGTATAACATTAGACATCCTGGTATGCATGCATGAGTGTGTGTGTTTGCAAACTGTCAGGACCAAAACGTCCTCACTTACAGTGTTTATTTATTAGTTTATTATACTTTTTTGTTTTTCTGTCGAAATCAGTAAATACATTAGTTTTTGGATACTGCAGTTAAAATCATGGTTAGATTGAGGATTAGGTGTAGAAAATTCTTATTACATATAGTTATACACTTCTGTGTGTTTATGTTGTTACCTGGTCCCAAGGAAGAATGAGCTCTGTGCAATAGATGAAGGTAAATCCCATGCTGAGGTGTGTAGCCCACACCACCAGCCCCAACAGCGTGGTCCATTTCTGAGTGAGCGCCTCGGCACAGACCAGCACAAACACAGCCAGGAACACAAACAGCGCACAGCTAACCACGCCCACAAATGCTACATGGTTGTGCACACTCTAAACCAAACACACACACACGTATATATTAAAAAAAAGAGTGATTAATTGACACACATTTTTGTAGTATAAGACACACAAAAAGAGCTCTTTACAAGTACAGCCTTAATGTGTCAAAGTGGTTGTGAGGTTGAGAGCTAACTGTAAATGAGATTAATAAATTAACATTTTGTGACAAAGCTTCAGGAATTACATCACACACTAACACAACATTTTGTAATGAAATTCTGGGTTTTTTTGTTTAAACATTTTCCTACATTACCCAAAAAATGCCATTCATCTACCTCCTCAATCTCACTCTTTATTCTTCTAATACTTAGCAAGGAAGATGTAATTATTTTGCATGACGTAAGTAAATGCAGATGGCTGAGTCAATTAAAAGCTCTACATCATGCTGCACTGTTCGTATCTGCATACAGGGGTGACTTATATAAAGCTATAATCCTGTTATATGTGTGATCCTTTAGAATGTCTAACTACGTGGGCTACGAATTTTAATCATGCTCTCAATTTAACAGTTCGAGACTGTTGATCCACTTACACCCCAAACACTGGGCTTCTTTTTTTTTTTTTTTTTTTTTTTTGAAGCACATGCTTTATTACATACACAGATTCCTTTCCTCGTATGGATAGACCACTAGTGAAAAGAGCACTTAAGAGGATTTACACAGACCCTGACACACACACACACACACACACACACACACACAGTGTCGAAAGTTCACACGGACGTCATATCACATAACCACAGAGTGTGAAAGATGCACAAAAGCAAATCCAAGCTGTAATAACATTTACTCGGATTTCTTACGATTTTTATAATGGGACGGATAAGTTTTCTTGGCGAAAACGTTCGTGTACGTCCAAGAGAGAAAAAAAAAGAGAGCATAGTTTGGATACAATAGCAGGAAAAAGTGCTGCATATTTTCCCCTTGGAAATCTGCAGACTGATGGAAATGCCAGAACATGCCAATCAAAACGCCTCAAAACGTTCACTTCCTGTTACAAGACACGAGCACTTCCTTTCAGGACACTCGTAACATGTCTTATTCTTCTTCATCGCAGAAGGATGGGTGGGATTACGGAAGACTCTACATCTACTGAAAAAACATCTGTACTGAAAAATCTTCACATCACTTCAAAGACGTATGAAGATTCTCATATCTTTTATTACTATTTTTAACATTTATATTTTAAGGCTCGTTATTGTGAAAGGCAATGAAATGGATAAAGATCTATGATTGAAAAAGATTTAGGACAAGTATTGGCAAGACAACAAATGTGACTCTTGTGAGCAGTGCATTTTTCCTTATCCACATCTATCAGTAATTCGTACTGATGGGGGCGAGATGCATCACGATATACAGGTTTGCAAACAATTTCCCAGCAGTTCAAAAAAACTGTACAATGATAATGTTTGTAAACATAAAAAAATAAAAGTGTGAGTCAAATAGGTGTCACAAAAGTGCATTTTTCTAAATAATCTTCAGTTCGTTCAGAGCAACCGTAGCGCTTAAAAAGTGTCTGGATTCCTCTGGAAATAAATTCTTATTTATGTCCCAAATGTAAAGTTTTTGTTGGACTCATCCTCGTAAATTTATTTTTATTATCTTAGGTTTTAATTTCGAAAAAACTTACTAACAAATATTTAACGTTGAAAAGGAGAAAAAGAAATATGTAAAAATTCTAACATTTTAAAGTTTAAGTATAAAATTTTAACATCACATCATCTGCTTTCAGTCAGTCTGTAGTAATTTAAAAATTTGCAGAAATAAAAAAAAAGATATTTCGATATCCATGATATCTCAGCAAAGTATCGTAAAATAATTTATCATAATATCGATGTTGTATTGTCAGATTGCTCAGCCCTAACTATAAGGAATACACTGAGCACATGGTGGGTCTTGACCTTTTTTTATATTGTATTTTTCGCACAATTGCATCAGACACACAATATTCTACAAGTCATGAAGATGGGAACCACCCCAAATTATATATATACACACACACACACACACACACACACACACACACACACACACACACAAGATATATAACCTTGATCCTTCAGTTGTTACTTGATGGTTGGTGAATAAACAAGCTAGTCTGCCTTTTTTTTTTTTTTTTTTGGATTTGTGTTATGACAAAAACATGGTCCTCTTTGTTATTAACAATTTAATAGGAAATTAACACAGTCAGAGATTTTCTTCAAAAATTAGGAGGAAAAGAATTACACATTATGCGTATTTTGTGACTTGCACTCGCCTCACATGATTGCGTATTTGTCTTTATGTAGTCTTGCGTGCTGCTGTGTGTTGCACTATGCTCCTGGAAAAATGACATTTCGTATGCAAAGTATACAGAGGAATGGCAATGAAAACCCACTTGACTTGACAAAAGGCTCAGGGTATATTTGTGTGTGTGTGTGTGTGTGTTGTGTTGTGTTGTGTATATCTCACCAGTTGCAGGCTAAAAAACAGCACTAGCAGGGTAGCACACGTGAGCACGCTCAGTCCGAGCAGCAACACCAGAGGCTGATACTGGCTGATGCACGAGAACTTCCTGTACAGTGCTTCCTGTTTCAGCTTCTGCTCATTCAGCAGGTACTTCCCTTTCGCTGGCATCCTGACCAATCACAACGCAGCAAAAACCCAGCCTCAGTTCAGCACGAGGGCTGCTATGCAAATACGGCCATAGAGACTGTGTGTGTGTGTGTGTGTGTGTGTGTGTGTGTGTGTGTGTGTGTGTGCGTATGTGGGTTTATGAGGTTCCACTGCAAAACACAGGAGTTTTCTCTTCTCTTAAATGAGTCATTCTGTCCGACGACACATGCTCTTCAGTCCTCTTTACTAGATGATTGCTCTCATCTTCCTCTCTGACGAATGGAGAGATTTGGATGTTGCAGATCCGAGGTCGGAACGGTAAAGGATGAGGAACGTCAGGACGGTTGTCACGGATACCTCCACGACTCAAGATAAGAAAAGAAAATCCTGAAAGATAAAAAGAACAATGAATTACTGTACTGACAGACAGAGAGCAATGATGTCTTCTTTTCTTATTCTGTGAGCGCTTGCTTTTGTCTGAAGGCCATAAAACTTTCCAATCCATCTGTGACCGGTGACCCTCATTCTCTCTCTCTCACACACACACACACACACACACAAAGAGAAAGTTAAAGGCTCACAAAAGCTTGAATAATAAAAAGTAAGAAGGACTTAAGCCATAAAACAATTACACTGAATGGAAATTCTTCACTCCAACCTGCCCCCACAAGTAATTTAACAATTAGCCTCAGTGACGTTTTGACTGTTCACAACATTCATAGCACATTAACAGTTACAGTAATACGATGTAAAGAAAAAGATTTCGTCAGGAAGCCTAAAAAAATCACTCATTAAAAGATGCACTCGGCTTCATATGTAATAAAAAAAAAGCTTAGATACATATAATACTTAAAATTTTCCACTCAATCAATTTAAGCAACTTTCATTTAAAACTTCAAGCTTTCCTCTAACAAAGATTATGCTCAATCTTTAATAGTATTTCTTTAAAAAAATATAGTCAATGTGGCAAAATTACTGGCACACCTTAAGAATATTTAAAATAAATGCAAACAAAAAGTCATTTTTTTAAAAGAAAAAAATATATTAAATTTCACTCAGTTTCCAGGAGCATTACTGTTGAATTTGACCATTTTCTGTTTCCCAAGATTATAAATATGAAATTAAAATCAAACCTTTTTTTGCATGGATACACATATTGTGCACACATACACACCAAACTTCAACACAGTCACAATTAGGCACCAAAAGGAGAAATGCTACATACGAACAACAGAATTAATGTAAAATTAAGAGTAATGTTTGCCATTTGTACACTGATCATAAAAAAGAGTGCAAGAGAGCAAGACAAGACAAAGCACAACATTATTATGTGATCATTGCCAAAATGGGAAAAGATGTCAAACCACCAATATTACAAAGACGAATATTGACCAAATTAAGTGGGGGGAAAAAAAAGCACGGCCCATCTCTCTTTCTCTCTCTCACCCTCTGTGTGTATGTGTGTGTGTGTGTGTGTGTGTGTGTGTGTGTGTGTAGCCACAAAGACAGAAAGGCCCTCATTGAGGCACAGCAAAGGGAAGCTGCACCTGCTGGGAAAAGAAATGAGGACAAAAAAAAAAAGTCTCAATTCTGTCCTTTTCAAAGTCCACAAAGACGTCTGGCAGCCATTTCTCTCTAGCAGGGAGAATCTTCTAGAATATTTCTAGAATAATGCTTTTATTCAAGATGTGAGCCAGAATCCAATCTAATCAGACAGCCGTCATACAGGCAATATAAAGGCTGGATTATATTCGCTTTTAGTTGTAGGTCGTAGGTGTAGGTGATGGCTGCCTCGCATGTCCTGTGTTTACAAATGAAACTTTGCGTGTTTTTTTGAGAATAAAGTGGGAATCCGGGGTATGAGTATGTTAAAGGAAAGAGTTCAGACAAATATACTAACACCGAGAAAAGCAAATCAAATTGACGGCAGTTAATTTTACTTATTTAAAGAAATAAATATGTGAAGTAAACCCCTTTTCTACACATTATACTACTTTTAAGTCTTAATCCATCAGTACATAACTTTGCCTTTTAAGAAATAAATGCCTATAAGTGCAAATTATCTGCAAAAGGAACAAGTCTAGAAATGGGATTAATAATTGAAAGCTTTCGTAAGAAGTGTACCTAATCTCAAGATGTTCTCAATGGTTAAGGGCTGTAGATTGTGAAGACGTCTTTTGATCAAACACCAAAAAGAAGATCACATTAATGCTACAGTTTTTGGCCTAAATGAAAGCTATACGTTCTGATAAAACACACTACAGCACATACTCTGAGTTCAGAGACAACAAAACGTGTTCATCATTTCAACGATGTGATTAACTTCATCACAAGGCCACGTTTCCACGACTGGATGAGCACGGTCAACAAGATAAAATGAGAGACAGCGAGGAGAAGGAAAAAGACAAGGAAAGGTTCAAAGGTCTTTCTGGGATTGCTAGATATTAATGTTTGAGAGGCAGATGCAGATTATCAGCTGAGTTTAAACAGCAACTCATACTAGAGAGAGCAAACACAAGCTAAACATGGCTGCTCGTGATGAGCATGTGCTGATATTAAATTTTACTATCAAAATATTTGATCAGAGCTTACCATATAATCTCAATATTATAAGGAACAGTGGCAACTGAATGGTTACAGGTTTAAAGCTAGTAATACACATTAAAAGCTCCAGTGTGCTGTTCGGTCCCATGTTTTTGTTGCCCGGAAACCAGACTGACAACTAAAAAGTGGTAGCTAATTAAATAGCTAATGTAATAAAGTATGGTAGCTAAGTATATAACTACAGACTAAGAAAAACAAACAGGTTTATTTTTGATTATTTTCCTCTTCTAACAAAATTTCTAATGTAGCATATCATGCTTATGCCCTCTACAAAAAGTCGGTTGTTGACCAACATTTCAGCTATGATTTTACTTAGTAAAAATCGCTCTACTGTCAACCAGATTGCATTGTGACCGGTGTGTGTAGTGCAGCAGAAAGAGCAGTATGCGCTAGAATTACAGCACTGAGGTATACTACAATTCAATTCAATTTTATTTGTATAGTGCTTTTAACAATGGACATTGTCACAAAGCAGCTTTACAGAAATAAATATATTCAGGATATTAATTATCCCTACTGAGCAAGCCAGAGGTGAAGGTGGCAAGAAAAAACTCCCTGAGACGAAATGAGGAAGGAACCTTGAGAGGAACCAGACTCAGAAGGGAACCCATCCTCATCCGGGTGACACCGGATAGTGCGATTGTAAATAATTCCCTTCCGTAACTGTGTACTACTTGGACAAATTGTGTAACCAGGAAATTCATTACAGTTTTCACATGAAGTCTGTTTGGTTGAACCCATCCACTGTCCACTGATGGAGACCTGAGTGCAAAATTGCTCGCGGCAACCGCAGCCCCAAAGCCGCCACAGCAACCGCAGTCCCAAGCCATCACAGTACAACTGCCCATATGAACCTACATCACTGTGAAGCGCATTAGGTTTAAACCCAGCTACATACCAAAGGACTGAATGTTCAGTGAAAATACACCTTTGTACAAAGTTGGAATGAATAAATAAATAAATAAATAAATAAATAAATGTGCCTGTGTATTGTGTGCTTTCTGTTTTCAGTACCAAGCCGTCTGTGAGTTTTACATTTCTCTTAAAAGACTGCACTGAGACAGGTAGCGCTGTGACGTCAGCCGTCTGAGAAAATAAAAGCAGGGATGGACAAAGACAAAGGCCTGAACATAAAAAACCAGACAGACTACTCCATTAAAATCTGCAAAAACATCTATAAAGCGAGAGAGAGAGAGAGAGAGAGAGAGAGAGAGAGAGAAATTTTCTTGCAGATTTTAACTCTATTAAAATCTGTAAGAACATCTATAAAGCAGGAGACAGGGACAGAAACAGAGATGGAGAGGGAGAGAGATAGAGAAGGAGAAATAGAGAGAGAGAATTTCTTGCAAATATTAACTATTAAAATCTACAAGACCATGAATGAAAGGAGAGAGGATGGGGAGAGAGAGAGAGATTTTCTTATAAATTTTAACAACAATGTGTGGGTGTGGGTGAGAGAGAGAAAGAGAAAGAGAAAGAGAAAGAGAGAGATTTTCTTATAGATTTTAACAACAATGTATGGGTGTGGGTGAGAGAGAGAAACAGAGAGAGAGAGAGAAAGAGAGAGAGAGAGAGAGACAGACAGTGAAGAGCTGAATAGCAGAACTGCATGGCTTTGTATGAATGGCCTTTCTATCTGAATGCAAAGCAATCAAGCAATCAAGGGAAACAGAGAAAAGGGGAAAAATAATCATCCTGCCTCACGTTTACTACCTTCACTGAAGCACTGAATCATGAAGAACACACAGCTGCACTGTTGCCAACCATTTACACGGCTTTTACAGCACAACAGCATGACTACCTTTGTGAAATATTGACAATGGAACACTATACAAGTCGTTATAAAAGTAGCGTTAAAATTAGTTTTGCTAAACAGCTGCTCCAATATTCTTGTAAAATTACTTTCGAACATAAAATATAACCAAACACTCAACAAGTACATTCACAATTTACTGTAGGTACAATACCTTATTTCCAATACTACACAATTTTATGTGTTCACTACATTTTAATTATTACTGTTAAAGATGCATCAATACCATTTTTCAGACCAAGTAAGAGTACAATATTGATACTGATATCGGTATGAGAACCTGTTTAGGGTGTTTTCATACTTGGTTATGACTCTAGAGTTCGCATCCAAGGGGGCGGGCCCTATAATCAAAGGTTTGGGTTCACATAGAAGAATTCCTTAGAACCGTGAGTCGATTGCACAATTCCACACATCGCTTTTGTGAACACGTCATAGTGCAGGAATATCTGCAAACATGGAGCAGATATTGTATAAAAGAAGATTTTGTAGCCGTGCAGGCTCACACGATACGCTCAAATCGTGAGCTAATTACAGAGCTCCATCCTATAAAAGTCTGGTAATATATACCAGTAACCATTACAACCCATTCCCTGACATCACAAAAGTAGAAACAGTAAGTAACGTGACAAACTGAACTGATCACAAGCGATCTCGAAAACAGTGCTCACACATCACCGAACCATAAAGAAGAGGAACTACAGCATAAGTACAATATATACATTAAGTACAATAAGTATTTATTCTTCCTACAATATAAGTAACCTGATAAAACATCATAGTTTTTAACCATAATAATATAATCAGAGTAAACGTCATTGATGATGGAGAACTTTTACAAGTACGAGTAAATGAGCAC
This sequence comes from Pangasianodon hypophthalmus, assembly GCF_027358585.1. Taxonomy (NCBI): domain Eukaryota; kingdom Metazoa; phylum Chordata; class Actinopteri; order Siluriformes; family Pangasiidae; genus Pangasianodon; species Pangasianodon hypophthalmus. The sequence continues at coordinate 3,622,281 of NC_069734.1, read as the reverse complement.
AATATTGGGTGGATGTTTGATAGCAGTATCAGTGTTGATTGTTCCCATTTAAAAAGTCAAAAGTGTCTGATATTTAAAGTGAAAAAAGTGCAGAGCGGCAATGCTATACAGCTGTTTGAAGCAAAACGCCATACTGAACAATGATGACAAAAGTCCATTTTAGACCAAATTCCAAAACACATACACAACCAAATCAACCAAAACAACCGAAAAGAAACTTTAAAGCGGTGCATCTCACAAACTGCATCAGTTATTCGAATCACTCATTCATATAATGTGTTGGAAATGAATCAATAAAATGTCCATGAAATAAAATGAGACGATTTAATGAGAAATTCCAATATGAGAAGCTCAAAATCTCATTAACAGCACTCATTGAATTATTTTTACTGATTTTGCACGTGTGTGTGTGTGTGTGTGTGTGTGTGTGTGTGTGTGTGTGTGAAGATCACCAAAAACTCCAAACCATCTAAGCGAAGTATGAGTCAAGTTTGGAATGGTCACCCATGCTGGTTGAACAAACACAACACGATCACAGCCCGTGAGAACTCACTGAATCTGTGGGTCAGTGAGACAACAACAAACTTCAGTAATGTTACTCGCACTGAAAAGAAAAAAAGAATAAAGAGCCAAACCCCTCTGGTGATTTCTGAAACAAACAAAAGAGCCTCACATACTATTATACTATAAAGCCTTCACAAATAGTGCTTTTAAGTGGTGAATGGACATCTGCCAATGGAAATAGGGATGTGCAATGATGTTGCAAAAATATGAAGATGTTTCCCCTGTAAAATATGTATCCTATGATATTTACTAACACAAAGCCATCCCACAGGGGAAAAAAAATGAAATGAAGCAATCAAGATGTGATTGAAGTGTAGACTTTCAGCTTTAATTCAAGGGGTTTAACAAAAATATTGCATTAACCGTTTAGGAATTATAGCCATTTATTAACTAGAGTCCCTCCAATTTCACAGGCTCAAAAGTAATTGAACAAGGCCAGGTGTGGGCTGTTTCCTTGTTATTTCATTACAAATTAAGGAGATAAAAGGTCTGGAGTTGATTCCAAGAATTGAATTTGCATTCGGGAGCTGTTCATGGGAACTCTAAATATGCAGTCAAAAGAGGTGTCGATGCAAGTGAAGGAGGCCATCATTAGGCTGAAAAAAACAAAACAGACCCATCAGAGAGACAGCAAAAACTTTAGGAATGGACACAGTTTGGTACATTCTTAAAAAAGAAGGAATGCACTGGCAAGCTCAGCAACACCAAAAGGCCTGGAAGACCATGGAAGACAAGTAAAGTGGATGATGGTAGAATTCTCTCCTTGGTGAAGAAAAACCCCTTCACAACATCTCACCAAATCAAGAACACTCTGGAGGAGATAGGTGTATCACTGTCAAAGTCTGCAATCAAGAGACACCTTCATGAATGTAAATACAGACAGTTTACCTCAAGATGCAAACCGCTGGTAACACTCGAGAACAGAAAGGCCAGATTAGACTTTGCTAAAAACCTCTTTTAAAAAAATACCCTGACCACTTCTGTGGCAAGATTAACTTGTACCAGATTGATGGGAAGAGAAGAGTATGGAGAAGGAAAGGAAGGGCTCATGTTCCAAAGCATACCACATTATCTGTCAAACATGGAGGCAGTGTTATGGCATGGGCATGTATGGCTGCCAATGGAACTGGCTCACTGGTGATTATTGATGATGTGACTGCTGATAGAAGTATCACAATGCATTCTGGAGAATATAGAGCTATATGTTCTGTTCAGATTCAGTTAAATGCTGCAAAACTGATAGGACGGCGCTCAACCCAATTGAGCATGCTTTTCACTTATTGAAGACAAAACTGAAGGCAGAAAGATCCACAAACAAGCAGCAACAGAAGGCGGCTGCAGTAAAGGCCTGGCAAAACACCTCAAAAGAGGAAACTCAGCATTTGGTGAGGTCCATGGGTTCCAGACTTCAGGCAGTCACTGACTGCAAAGAATTTGCATCCAAGTAAAAATAATCCTAATATTTATGATTGTTAGTTTGTCCAATTACTTTTGAGCCTGTGAAAATGGAGGGACTTGAATTAAAGCTAAAAGTCTACACTTCAATCACATCTTGATTACTTCATTTCAAATCCATTGTGGTAGTGTACAGAGGCAAAATTATGAAAATTCTGTCACTGTACAAATATTGATGGACCTGACTGCATATAAACAAAAACAAACAAACAAACAAAAAAACAAATAAATCCCCCCCCCCCCACGTGCAACTGTTTGTGGCACGTGGCTGACCGTAAACATCCTAACGTGCTCCCTCCACTCGCGCACACACACACACACACACACACACACACACACACACACACACACAGACTTCTGAGCAGTCAATAATATTCAGAATTTCAGACTCTCTCAAAAAAAACGGAGAAAGAAATAAATCTGAATTAGAGCACAGAACACACACAGATCTGCATGTGTGTAAAAGCAGCTCCATCTGTGTGACTAAAATGAAACAGTAAGAATGAGAAAAATGGAAGGAAAAACAGTAAAATGAGGGTGTAAAGGCAGAGTAAGCACTGTCTCTCTGCACTGAGGCCAAACCACATCCCTCCCACACACTCTCTCCATCACAACACAGCGGCCATGGGCCACATCTGTGAGTGGAATCGTGTAACCACGCAGGGCAAGCGGAGAGCCAACATGGCTGCCAATCAGCACAGCGGAAAAATAGTTAAGCACCGAAAACGTGAGAGGCATTTAAAAAGCCCCTCACCGCTAATGCTCATGCACACACACACACACACACACACACACACAAACACACAAACACGCGTGCACACGTGCACACACCTCAGCTATTTACAGAGCTGCTAGCACTAGCAAAGCTTTTATTTATTACTGTAGCTAAACATATTATATATGCTCAGCTACAGTAATTTTCTTGACTTTTGACATTTGTTGCAGAAGGTACAAACAACGTAAAAAATTTAATTATCTTAATTATCTACTAGTTACAGCAGAAAGAAAGAAAGAAAGACAGAAAGAGAAAAGTGGATGAATGAAAGTAAGATGCATGTACAAATTGCAAAAGAAAAGGAAAAAGAAGAAAGGAAAGATTAAAATGTAAAAAAAAAAAAAGAAGGAAATACAGCAAGAGTATGAAGTGACCATGTGAACTCGTTAACAGTGGGATTATAAAGCGAGCATGTTAACTCTGTAGCAGTGGGGTTATAAAGCGAGCGTGTGAACTCGGTAACAGTGGGATTATAAAGCGAGCATGTTAACTTGGTAACAGTGGGATTATAAAGCGAGCGTGTTAACTCGGTAACAGTGGGATTATAAAGCGAGCATGTTAACTTGGTAACAGTGGGATTATAAAGCGAGCACCTTAACTCGGTAACAGTGGGATTATAAAGCGAGCATGTGAACTCTGTAGCAGTGGGATTATAAAGCGAGCATGTTAACTCTGTAGCAGTGGGATTATAAAGCAAGCACGTTAACTTGGTAACAGTGGGATTATAAAGCGAGCACGTTAACTCGGTAACAGTGGGATTATAAAGCGAGCATGTGAACTCTGTAGCAGTGGGATTATAAAGCGAGCGTGTTAACTTGGTAACAGTGGGATTATAAAGCGAGAGCCTTAACTCGGTAACAGTGGGATTATAAAGCAAGCATGTTAACTTGGTAACAGTGGGATTATAAAGCGAGCACATTAACTTGGTAACAGTGGGATTATAAAGCAAGCGTGTGAACTTGGTAACAGTGGGATTATAAAGCGAGCGTGTTAATTTGGTACCAGTGGGATTATAAAGCGAGCGCCTTAACTTGGTACCAGTGGGATTATAAAGCGAGCATGTTAATTTGGTAACAGTGGGATTATAAAGCAAGCGCCTTAACTTGGTAACAGTGGGATTATAAAGCGAGCGCCTTAACTTGGTAACAGTGGGATTATAAAGCGAGCTCCTTAACTTGGTAACAGTGGGATTATAAAGCGAGCATGTTAACTCGGTAACAGTGGGATTATAAAGCGAGCATGTTAACTTGGTAACAGTGGGATTATAAAGCGAGCTTGTTAACTTGGTAACAGTGGGATTATAAAGCGAGTGTGTTAACTTGGTAACAGTGGGATTATAAAGCGAGCGTGTGAACTTGGTAACAGTGGGTTTATAAAGTGAGCACTTTAACTCGGCAGCAGTGGGATTATAAAGCGAGCGCCTTAACTCGGTAACAGCGTGATTATAAAGCGAGCGTGTGAACTCGGTAACAGTGGGATTATAAGGCGAGTGTGTGAACTCGGTAACAGTGGGATTATAAAGCGAGCACTTTAACTCGGTAACAGCGGGATTATAAAGCGAGCGTGTGAACTCGGTAACAGTGGGATTATAAAGCGAGCACTTTAACTCGGTAACAGCGGGATTATAAAGCGAGCGTGTGAACTCGGTAACAGTGGGATTATAAAGTGAGCACGTTAACTCGGTAACAGTGGGATTATAAAGCGAGCTTGTTAACTTGGTAACAGTGGGATTATAAAGCGAGCTTGTTAACTTGGTAACAGTGGGATTATAAAGCGAGCGTGTTAACTCGGTAACAGTGGGATTATAAAGCGAGCACTTTAACTCGGCAGCAGTGGGATTATAAAGCGAGCGTGTTAACTTGGTAACAGTGGGATTATAAAGCGAGCACTTTAACTCGGTAACAGTGGGATTATAAAGCGAGCTTGTTAACTCGGTAACAGTGGGATTATAAAGCGAGCTTGTTAACTCGGTAACAGTGGGATTATAAAGCGAGCGTGTTAACTCGGTAACAGTGGGATTATAAAGCGAGCACGTTAACTCGGTAACAGTGGGATTATAAAGCGAGCGTGTTAACTCGGTAACAGTGAATCAGGATTTTGTTTACAAAGCTGAACCTACATTATGTGAATTTTCCAGGTATAAAAAAGAAAGATCTGTTTACAAACCAGTAATGAACTTCAAATTGACTGACAGATTAAACAGTGCGTGAGTGAGAGAGCAGTGTGTGTTTGGAAGATACAGAGTTAGTGTGTCGGACTCGGACATCCACTTCAGTAATAAGGAAGCGTCTACAGTGTAATAATGTAGAGTGTTTGCTCATCGACACGCAGGACCATCTGCTCTGGGTGCTTAGATCTGACACTCGCTCTTCACCTCTCCTTCATTCGCCATCTTTCTCTCTTCACCTCTCACCTTACCTTTTCTCATGTAGTCTCAACCCAACCCTTCACTAACAGTACATTACTTTTGGAAGGAAAAGGAAATAAAGTCTCAAATCACAAATCTGCACCATTCCACGCAAAATACCAGCTGGAGATAAGATGTAATAAAAAAAAAAGACATTATATGAACGGACATTATCATTAAAACACACAGTGTTTGTGCCAAAATGAACAACGTTATCGTGAGTTACAACTGCAGTCAATTAAATGTACAAAACGGAAAACGAACGTGATATAAGCAAGCGTCTCAGTAAACCAGTGAGCTCAATCCACACTTTCTATATCATCAGACTTTATAAGATCACATCTAAAGCCATTATAATGATGTATGATTTTGGCTATAATATTTTTTAGCCTAAACTCTGCACCATTTCCCTTCTGTCCTTAGGGACTACTAGGCTTTAATGAAACAAAAAAAGGGGCAGACAGAAAGAAAAAAGAAATGGAGGGAGAGAGACAGAGAGAGAGAGAGAGAGAGAGAGAGAGAGAGAGAGAGAGAGAACAACTTTTCACAGGAAATATCTTCCACCCTCATAAAGACATCAGTGATATCCTTAGGAAATAAAGACAATAGTAATCTCACTACACCATGGTGGGGTCATTTACAGGGAACTCCCAGCAGAGAGAGTGAGAGTGTGTGTGTGTTTGTGTGTGAGAGAGAGAGACTGAGAGAGAGAGACAGACACCACCCTTTGACTGACTATATAAATATAATTTTATATTCCCATATGTGTGTGGCGGTCCGGGAAAACCCTTCACATGGTGCCATTTTGACATTTTCTACTATTTATAGTTCTGACAACTGCAGACTTGATGTTTCTCGTTTCTACGTGTCTCAGTAAGAAGTAAAGTTCTAGCATTTTAAAGTCTGCTTACGTGCAAAAAAAGAGAGAAAAAGTATTTCATTCACCATGCCTACGGATTCATTCATTATCCAATCTACTTATGAAAAAACATTACTGTCAAACTGTAAAGAATTTTTAATAAGTTTACAATGGGAAATTAGTTTTCATTTTGATTATCTGCATCTCTGTCTCATCATCTGAGATAAAAGTGACTCACGCTGAAATATGAGCCTCATCGTCGTCTCTTCACTGCCTCTATCTCTGTTCACACCAACATCAGTGAGGAAATAAATCACTAATTCATTCACCTGGGAGTGAAGAGTGTGTAAGTGCAAGACTTCTGAGAAGTCACAGACTGGTGATAGTATCGCTCTTGGATTGGGAGGGGTGTAGGCTGCTGGGTGTACCTTTACTTTAAATAAATACATAAATAAGGAGGCATGGCCAGAAATACACAACATGTGCCATATAAACATTAATGTCGTTATAGCAAAAAAAAAAAAAAATTGTCAGAAACTCGTTTACAAAGTAGCTACTAGTCACTAGCACTTACTCATTATAAAATAAGCTCAATATAACATTTAAGTAACAGCAGCAGAGATATTTACAGAATTCTTGTATAGTCAAGTATAATGTTTTATTTTGTCAATCTAATCATTTGTTCGTGTTTTGCGAGTGAAGACATTTATGGTTTTATCGGTTTGGAAAAAGCATGGAAAAGGAAAGCTGAGATGCATCAGAGGAAGATGTTTTGTTCCTCTGCTCTAATGTCAAGGCAGTCAAACTAACAGCAAGCTAAACAGCAAGCGAATAACTGTGTAAGACTACAAAATAGGCGAATACCGAACGCACATTACTAGATACAACACAATTTATTCCTGTCGAGCTTAAAGCCGCAGACACTACGCTAACGTCAAACTTAATAGCCATCGCAATAGTAGGAATCCATCTACGATTCCTGAACTATCGTCATTTGATTATTTTAAGCCTAGGAAGCGCTCTGCTCTGTTTTAATGATGATGTTGAGAGTCAGAACCTGATTACAAAATGAATTGATTGGGAATTGTTACAGTTTCGCTATGGAATGTAGCTATATAACTTAATCTCAGAGTGACATTCACTAGCTAGTGAGGTTTTAGACGTTTTTTAATAAACTGACTGTTTTTACTGCCGTGTTTGTTAAATTAGCTCCTTACACTATATGTTGGTTAGAATGTAGACTAAATAAATCATTTCCATGTTGTTTAGGGGTTAAACACAACATACACAAACAAAACATTTTCTTAAACTAGAGTTGTCCAAATGAATTTTAGTCAAAACCCAAATCATTTCTGTCTGCAGCGACATCTGACGGGTTTTTCCCAGATGGCCAAACAGACAGATGACAACACACTAAAATTCAAGCACTCACCATGGAAGTCAGACGGTCACCCTGCAGTTAGTGGTGTGTTTTAGAGTTCCTCAAGACTAAACAGTGACCTCACAACCTAAACGGAAATAGATTTACAAGTCATTAAATGTTATTCTAGCTTTGATGTTTCAAACAGTTCTAGACAGACTTGGTCACTGCTTGAGCAGATAGTTTCGCTTTAAGTCATTTTGTAAATTTTCCCTTACACTCTCATTGTGCTCTCCACTAACATGACACACACACACACACTCAATGTAAACAATGTGTAAGCAGATGCATTGAGCTGATGAGCAGGTGAATATAGTACACATGAACACTGTTATGCTTTAAATATCAGCTATTTTAAATTTTAAGAGTAGATGCACCCTGTAACCCATTAGAACACAGATCAGATTAGTGTGTGTGTGTGTGTGTGTGTGTGTGTGTGTGTGTGTGTGTGTGAGAGAGAGAGTGTGGTGTGTGCACATAGCTAAATGTATTTGATGGCCCCACAGACTCATTTTGTCATTACAGTCAGTCATCAGTAATTAGCTGACCCACCCGCATTAGTCTGTGGACATTAGTCTGTGTGTGTGGATGTGGATGTGTGTGTGTGTGTGTGTGTGTTTCACATGGTCAGTGTTTACTGCAGTCTATTTAAATATGGTTAGGGTTTCCTTTGTTATTTATTTTAGACCTTTAGTTTTCATATCGGTTTTATATAAGTGAAGATTTGCTAACGCTAGCGAGTGTAAATTTAATGTCTACTAATTTTCATACTGTTCAAAAAAGCTCATGCTGCTCTTGCTGCCTTGCTAAAGCAAAAGAATTGCAAAAGTTGTATTTAATATCCATGTTTGATAGGGAGGGAAAAAGTCCTGTTCTACAAGGCACATAGGATAAAAACTGAATTCATTATTAAACGATGCACTGATTTTGTTTCCCCTTACTAATTTTTTTTATTTTCAATATAATATCATATATTACAGAAACTTTTTTTCATTTTAATAGTTGTAAAAATTTAAAATCAGGTTTCTCTAAGTGGGTTCCAGGGAGCTCCGGTAGTCAAGTCCAAGACCAAGACCAGGACTAGCTGAGATTGAGTCAAGCTTATAGATGATCGGCAGCAAAACCGCTTCGTGCTGGTGAAGCTACTGTTTCTCTACATTTAACTGGACACTGTAAAAGTGTAACCAACAAGATGAGCCCTCATACGTGTTGTAGCAAGGACACGTTTCTCCTGTCTTCTAAAAAGAATAACCCAATCCAGAATGACTTTTTAAGTTTTAGATAAATGCTAGATTTAGAAACATGCAGAATGGGCTAGACTTACGAACTGTCTATTAGAAGTAGCATCGCTGTCTACTTTAGCACTGAGAGAAGCCCAAAATTCTGATCTGCAAGTGCCCTTAAAGGTAATCGACGCCAAGTCAAGAATGAGTCCACAGGAAAGCAAGACCAAGTCAAGATCAAGACTGAAAACCATCAAATAATTTTTGAGGCCAAGCCTTTACTTTAACTAGTTCGCGTGCATTGCGCCAATGATTAAGCTGTTTTCTAAAAGGATGAATTATGTCTTATTAAAGTGTGTGTATGCGAAAAGAAAAGACAACACAAACATTAATTTTACAAGCACTGAGTCAAGACCAAGACCATATTTAATAAACACCGAGGCCCAAGACCAAGACAAGTCCAACAAATACAAATTCCAATAACTCAGAGAGAGAGCCAAGTCAGTACAAAAAAAAAAAAAAAAAAAACCTCTCGAGACTGGGCTCGAGTCCTACAGCTCCACCCCGAGGGGTCCATGATGTACATATCCAGGAGTGTCTGACTGTACTGCTTTTTTTAAATCAAAAAAGCTGTGCTAGAGATTACCATCAACTAGTCTCAACATTGGAATGTTCATAATTTAGTCATCATAATCGTAAATCTAACAGTCTGATCATAGGTATAACTAATGTTCAGTTTAACTGTGATTTTAATAAAACCAGGAAGCACTATTATGTTAATCCATCTCGAAGAGTGGAAAGTGCAGGATTTAAAAAAAAAAAAAAAAACCTTGAATAAATGAATATGAATATAAATAAGGTGCATATTGCATAGGTGCTTTATTCAGAAAATTAAATCTGTCCTGTCATTATAATATTCGTTTACTCTGGAAAGTGTTGCTGAGTGCAAAACGTTCGAGAAGCCTCCGTTTAAAAGGCGAGAGAACGCATTCATTTCCTCTACTGTCTTTCAGCTAATGATTGGTTTAAGACAGAAAATAACGATCCTAGCTAAAACACTTCGCTCAGCATAACATCACGTGTGTAGAGCATTTATTTAAAAATAAAATACATCACTCAATTAAATCACAAAAATGTCAAATCCAATCAAATGCTGATCACTTCCTGCCAACATCATCCTGACTTTAGGATATAATGTCATGAAATGCAGCTCTCCCCTATCATACAGCAGCTAGCACCCACGGAGGCTGAAGGCTACCACGTGCTTCCTCTGAGTCACAGCTCTGAGAAAAGTGCTATCTACCCTCTTCAACATACATGGCAGACACCCATGATTGGCTAGCATCGCTGTGATTGACAGGAGAGAGAGAGTATGCCCCTCCCACCCAGAGATCATGGGCAATTTTCCTGTTGCGCCACTCAGGAGCCGTAAATCCTGTACTTTTATCTATTTGCTAAACATAATGTAGTGGAAATTTCCATATTCGTGAATAGCTTAAGAATATACACTGTCGGACAAAAGTTTTTGAACCCCATGTATCAATATTTGGTTTAAACTTCAAGAAATGGGTTCAGGATAAATCCTCTAGAATTTCTACATTAGAAACAGTAAGTAAACTGCAGAATGTTTGTGACTTTATTAAGATACAAAGATTTAGGGATTTGATAAACACTTAATTTTGTGTAAACTGTAATAAAATGTGACTGGATGTGTGTCTCCCTCTTAGTTAAATGCATCTTATTTCAACTCATTCTCAGATGTCAAATCTAAAAAAGGTTCATGCTGAATCCTGAGATGGATATCTGCGGCCAAGAAACGCAACCAGAAGAGTTATGTAACTTTTACAGCTAACCCAAAACTTCTGTATCTTTGTAACTCTCTGTCACAACACAAAAACTTGTGCAAAGTATTTACAGAACTGCCTACAGTCTTCACCTACCTAAAATAAAAATTAGTCGACAATTTGAGACTGCCTAATGAAATGAGAATGAGGCCACAGTAGTGATGCATTGATGGCATTTTTTTGTTTGTTTTCAGTATGATGAAAGTTTGCAGAGTTAGGATATGCTGGAGGAAATGGCACAGGCATCAAGGCTTCATGCTTCTGTATCACCTGTAAGATCTGAGTCCATCAGCAGATCAGACTGTGAAATGTCTTAGTGGCACAAAAGGTCTTCACATTTCAGCCCAATGAAAGAAATACTTCCTTTTATTGAAGAAGGCATCCTCACCTCTTTTCCACACAACCTTCATTAATTTTTTCCTGGTCTATTTATATTAGTGCAGTTTGAAGACAAACAAAAGTAAATAGAAAATGAAACAAAAATAATGATTTTGTGCTGTTTGTTGAGGACTGCATCTACACTATGCCTAATCTGTGTGCTGAGAACTAAAGTCCTCTCTCTCTCCCCCTCTCTCTCTCTCTCTCTCTCTCTTTCTCTTTCTCTCATCTGTCAGCTCTCCTCTCTCCACACTCCTCTCCCCTGTCGCTCTGATCTCAAAGCACTCGTTGTGCGAGTAGCTGGGTGCCTCAGTGTTCAATTACGCTGTTTCAGCTGTGTGTGTGTGTGTGTGTGTGTGTGTGTGTAGACACTGGGCAACGGTGTGCGCCCTAGTTCTGTTACACACTGGTTCTGTCGCCGTGGCTATGAGTAGTGGAATGCGCTACAAAAGCTCAGGTTTAAAGCGTTACGCAAGTAAAAACATGCTTGCCTGTTTGGACACCTACACACACACACACACACACACACACACACACACACACACACACACACACACCCACACCCACACCCACACCCACACACACACACACACACTCTCTCTCTCTCTCTCTCTCTCTGTCTCTCTCTCCCCCTCTCTCTCTCTCTCACACACATGCATACATGCACGCACACAATCACACACACACACACACACACCATCAGGAGTGCTTTCAATTTTAAAGGGCAAAAGCCAGCACAAAGGCAGTCATCCTTTCTTTTTCTGTTTGTGCTAAACTGTTGTTTGTTGGCGTTTACAGGTACGCTCTTATATAATACACACACACATTTTCCATCAAGTTTTTTCCATGATCTTGCCCTGATAGATATTAAAAGATTTCCTTTTGGCTTTTGTGTGAAAGTGGATATAAAATCCTGAAAACAATTATTAAAATAGTCCAACACACCATTTGAATTGTAAATGTAAAGAGATATTTTATTTAATTAACATTTTGATGCGTTTTTCTGAGCTTCTGATAAAACTGCATCAGCGATGTTGCCACTATTCTACCTTAGAAGCTATTACACAAAGAAGAGCATTCAAAAAACAAAAAATACATGTGCTCCCTATCTTTTACCTGCCTTTTGGAGATAATGGTAAACTTTTTTGTTTAGTTTTAAATCTATGGACTGCTTGATGATTCTTTGATGATTCTTTCTCACTATCATCGGAAACGAGTAAGTTTTATTTATTTTAATGATATCAGGCGTATACAAATACAGAAAAATTAAATTCAATATGAAACGATGCGGCGATACGAGACATTTTCGATGCAGCAAAAATAAGCATTGTCCAAACTACATTGTCTCAGATCTTCAATGGTTAAAACATGCAACTCTATAAAAGTACACTAACATGTTGTTTTGTTCAATATGCAGATGTACTGTGTCTGAGAAGGAAAGAAAAGGAAAGGAAATCTTTTGACTCCTTTAATTTTTCAAACAAAGGTGCCTTTTTAATTTAAAAAAAGAAGAAGAAGAAGAAATTTTTTAAAAATCCCTCCAAACTGTCAGATATGGTCTTAAGAAAGGAAAGAAGGAAGAAGGAAGGAAAGAAGGAAGTAAGGAAGGAAGAAAGGAACACAGACAGAGAGACAAACAAACACAGAAGGGTTAGTGAGTCCATTAATTGAATCTTCCACCAATTCATGACAGCTTTTTTTTTTCTTTCACCCTGTCTCTCTCTCCAAACCACACAATAACAAAACCACTTAAAAGTCTGTAACCTTGAAATATGCACCGCACTCAAACACAGGTGTGAGAACGGAACAAAGTATGTAGTATTAAAGTCTTCATTTGTCTTTTTCACACTCAGCTGCGTGTGTGTGTGTGTGTGTGCGTGTGTGTGTGCGTGTGTGTGTGTGGTGAGAGAGATGTGGAGTTTGTGTGTGAGTGAGAGGGCTGTTGGTTGATTATTAGCTTAACTGTAATGACAGTGCCGTCACAGATCATTACTCATCCTCCTTTTATCAAACACACACACACACACACACACACGTTTTTCTCCTTCTGCAGGACCAGAGACGTATGAAGCATAGATTCCTTCACTCACACTCACACACACACACACACACACACACACACACCGACTCACATACACATTCACAAGACAGAATGTCAGTAGTGAGTTTTGCACTGTAAGGTAAACGTTGCTGTGTTGTGTACTGTTGTGTATTCTGGAGAGAACAGTCATGATGGACATTTTGCAATAAAAAAAAATTTGCAAGCAAAAACAAAAACACCTCCATCTGTCGCAATCATACTCTTATGAGCTAATGCTTTTCCAGTGCATACTTTACTATTCTTTTACAACAGCACGCTAAATGTTAAAATAAATATTTATTTGCAGAAAATTAGTCAGCGAATAAGCATGTAAACTGAAAAGCACACACTCACATGCTAACGAGATACCATTACGTCCTTGATCATGTCATAATAACTACCTGATAAAGGTTAGTCACTTCATACACTCATTTTCTGTCAGTTTTGTTGGGAAATGTTGGGCAATGCTGACAAAACCTTTGCACGGCAACATCTCACGAGTATGCATGATGGGGTTTTTTAGGGGTTGAGACCCTGTTTGCCACACCATCCACTGCTCCACTTATTGCTTTTCTTGAAACCATTGTTGCCTCTGGTGTGATAAACACTGCAGTAGGAAGTGCAGTGATGGCTGGTCATGAAACTAAATGGGGGGATCTTTTTTAATGGCTGCTCATGGTGCATCTCGTTGCAGCATAACACACTCGGACGAAAGCGCTATCTACCCTCTTCTGCATACACGAGTACATAGGGTGATCATTTTTTTGGACCATCCTGATGCAAAAAAAAAATATTGTCTAGGCTGGAAAGAAATCAGCCCAAGCCTCTATTTCATACTATACTGTTTATTTTTTATTACGACTGTTTTGTTCCATGAAAGTAAAATTTAATCCACATTAACCATTTAGTAACAGTAAATAAGACAATGTGATAACTTATTTTTATGTTTATTTTTCCATTTAAAGCCCTGCTAGCACATTTATACTAGCCGACCCTGGCTAAACGTAACATATAGCAGTACGGGGACTTTTCCCTGCTCAGTTAACCCATTTTCTTCATTATTTATTTGCAATACTCGTTCAGTGTTTCTACAGCAGGATTGGATTTGGTTTCAGAGTTCTCACTGTGAAGGGTGTAGCCTTTGGAAAGAAAAAGGACGCAGTCATGATCACTTCAGAACTGACCACAGCCGCCATTTTAGCATTTTGTGTCATTATTCCCAGGTTACACTGACACACTGCTCAATATGAAACACTCAGCGAGCATTGCCTGAATTTTACTGGAACTAAATGCAGAACTAAACTCACTAAACATCTCAAAAGCGTATGCGGTTGTGTATCTGTTACAAACAGTCTGTTATAATAAACAATTTCACAGATTATTATGGGATTTTGTACTTTTAATATTATGTCCTCCCAAGTAGTAAATGACAGACCATTCCTAACTATTGACATGCTCATAAAGGCGGTGATTAAATGGGTGTGTTATGGCAGGGTGCTACAAAAGCACTGTGCTTGTGCGTGTGTGTGTGTGTGTGTGTGTGTGTGTGTGTGTAGGAGATAAAGCTGAGTATGAGATGACATGTACAGACAGGACACTGCAGGTGAGTCCTTGGTGTGTAATTTCCTCCTTGCCCTACAGTGTGTGTGTGGGAAGCTTTGAAATACATACCACATAATACTTTTGTCTTATATGTGTTAAGTGTAGTAAAGATGGAGTAAATCTAAAAACCACCTTTTTCTCAATTCTGTCGTCTTTGTGTCTGGCCAAATGGGGTTCAGTACTGGGAAGGCGAGTGGTTTTGGCAGGCACTGAGCACTGGGAGTGTTGCTAATGATCTTGATATTAACAGTGTCCCCTTTTTTACTTTTGGGCCATAAAAATTGCTAATTTGTTTTTGGTACAAAAAAAATTAAGCACTTAATCTACCACTAAATCAATACACATAAATAAAACTCATTCTGTTTTCTTTGCTGTACTAACTCTCATATTAACTCCGCTTTATGGTAATCTTAGATCCTGGCACATTTGTGCTAGCATCAGAATATATTTTCAATATAGACAATGAAGCACTTCTGTAAGTTGCTCTGGATAACTGCTGTAAATGGAAACACAATGATTCCTTTCCTGTTTTTAAAAATAGTCCAGATTATGTTGGAGGCAAATTGACAGGCAGCAAAGCTAACTTGCTTGTAAGTGTTATCTTGATGTCTAGCTACCAAATGCTAGTGTGCTTTCATTTAGTATTAATGTTTTTATCTAACTTGATAATTCAGCAAGTAATTTAAAAAATGGAAATGCGATGGCCCTTAAAGTTCCTTTTCGGTAATGGTCACACCACTTAATATGTCCACATGTTTATTTGCAAATGGACACAATGCCATAACTTAATTTCTTTCTGTTGCTGTCTGTTTAAAAACAATGCTTCTGTAGGCTCAACAGAAATGCGCTCGCTATATCGTCAAGAAATCAGAAGTCGGGAAATCAAATCACGGAAATGCTAACAAATCGTGTGCATCTGTGAATTCATGTATGTGGAAGAGGGCTGAAAGTGTGTTTCCTTCGAGCTGGCTTGACCTGTCTCGGAGGACGCACGTGTCCGAACTCACCCCTGATAGACGAGAGCGGTCTGGTGGGTGAGAAATGGCAGATGAACAAACTGGGGAGAAATATTGGGAAAACAAATAAGCTTGTGAAACACTGTGATGCCCGTGAAGGCAGTCTTGCAGTTAAAGCTGGTCTTGATGGTGAATCAGAGACTGTCTTGCAAATAAATCTAAACTGGTCTTGCCAGTGAAGCTAACCTGCTATTTCTGATGAAGCCTGCCTTGTTGCTTGCTTTCAGCCTGCATGCATTACACTGGTCTGAGCTTATTTATTTATTTTTTTTTTTATCAGCATGCAGGTTTCAGTACTAAAAGCAGCCACGCAAAAGCAGAACATGAAACTTGCCATTTTCTATGAGCACACACGAGCATCAAGGCCAGTCTACACAACCTAACCACACACACACACACACACACACTCTTTCTCTCATTTCCTTAGCAACCATGACTCATTTCCCTAACAACACAGCAGAACAGAACCACATATAAAGAGAACCAGACAGAAAGAGAAACAAATTTGATGAAAGATAACCAAATTAACTTTTTCTGTGGGTTGCAGGCATCCAGCAGACAAATTAGAAGAAAAGAGAAGCATGTTTTCAACAGTCCTTACAGATTCATTTTCACAAAGCCTACACACACAAGTGTTCACTCTGACCTTGCAAAGTGCAGTGTTACGCTCTGTATCAGAAACTATGATCTATGTCTAGCTACTGTTCTAACTAGCTATAGCAGCCAATTTTAAGGATCGTCAAATCAACAAGGCGTCTCAATGGTGAGGATTAGTGCATTCTCATAAATCTCCATTTAATACATATAACATTTGAAGAATTACATAATTAAATGCGGAATAATAGTAACTGCGTTATGTGCAAGATATGGTTCAAAAAAATTTGTTTAGTTTCTCCATTCTCTCTGTCAAGGCTACAATAAAATGAAACTAAACCCGATTCTCTTTTCTACATACAGTATCCTGGATGACTTTACTTCTGCTAAGAGCTCTTTTATCACACACTAGCATATGGGACACATCCAACAGAACGTCTGTTTGGGCAATTCCTTCAATCTGTACTTTTAACTGCACCGTTATCCATTACTTCACCTCTCAGAAATGCGGGACTGAATGGAAACTATGCGACGTTTAATGAGCATTGCATGATAAATTTTCAGCAGCTTTAGATATTGCTAGTTTGGTTAGAGAACAGAAGCCACCCCTGCTTTATCAGTCTCTTGAGATGAGCTCTGCCGTTCTCTTTTTCCCTCCTGCACATTCTGTCTCTTCTCCATATGTGCAGTCATTACAGACGATTACGTTCTGCTCTACAGGATCCCTACAACACACACGCTGGCATGAAATTAAATAATTAATGATGCTATAATGATTACTTGCATACCCATTGCACTATCTACACACAGTGAAAGAACACATTAACTTTAAGCAACATGATTTATAAAACAGCGCTCTAGAGTATCAGTCAAGAAGCGAGACAGATAAATGCTCTCAAAGCATTGTAGCATCATAGTACTGAATGCATGTACGTATATGTGCGACGGCTGGGAATGTGCATGCACAAAAGATAGTGCATTTTAAACATGCAAAGAAATCAATTCTGTACATGCACATGTGTAAATCAGAGCATGCAAGGTCTTGGCTTGTGATTCTGTATTCTGATGAGAGCTTTTTCACAGCGACTGTAGGAGAGGAGGAGCAAAGAGGAAACGAAACAAATGAGCAGTGAAGAGCCTCTTTATGGGAAAGAGGGAGAGAACAAAATGTTCAAGTAAATGAGTGGGTGGGTGGATGGATGGACAGACAGGTAGTTTGGACGGATGGGGAGGTGGATGGACAGATGGATGGGTGGTTGGTTGGGTGGATGGGCAATTGGTTGAGAGGATGGGAACATGGATGGGCTGTTGGTTAGGTGGATGGGTGGATGGACAAACAGACAGGTAGGTTGACTGGGTGGATGGATGGATGGATGGATGGAAGGATGGATGGATGGATGGAAGGATGGATGGGTAGGTAGGTTGGCTGGCTGGCTGGCTGGGTAGATGGATGTATGGACAGATGGGTGGGTGGGAAGTTAGAAAAATGGGTAGCTGGATGAATGAGTGGGTGGATGGATTGGTGGATGGATTGGTAGATTTTCACTTTCCGTGTAGTGCTACTGCTAATGTTTGCTCTGTCTGTAGCAGTGTAATATTACAGGCTCATTAATATTCTAATGCATTCTACTAATTAAAGTCTTTTCAGTTTTGTGAAGTCTTGCCGCTATTTGGCTGACCATTTTTACATCGACGTGAATTGTTATTTTTAATTAAATATACTTATTTAAGAAAGTTTAATGGCTACTATACACACATTTTACACTACCGACCCTGTTTACACCTGTACTGAGCACAGACCGCTTGTGATAGGATCACTTGAGATGGGTTTTGATACCAGGCATAAATGGGGTCAGAGAGAAAAAGACAGAGGCAGTATGAGAAAGCAAAAGTTGCACCTTGATGATTAGGCGATAATAACCAAATGAACCACTCAAAGCAACCGGCCAAAGATACATCCACCTACCTACTAATGTGCAAGCATCAGTGAATCTTGCTCATCCTGTTCAAGATAAACAAGATTCACTGACGTTTGCATTTCGATTACATTTCTTCATCGTAACGCCTTTAAAATATCCACCTGTCTAATTTGAGTTTTATATCTTATATATGTGTAATGGTATGAACTCCATGTTTCTCTCCTTTAAGCACAAAGAGTCAGAGGATAATAAGACATAAAGGCTGTGATGGAATGAGACAAATCCATAAAACCTGGATTTTAAGCTTCTTAATCAACTCTCTTACTCTCGCTGTAAAAATACTTTTATTCTGCTATTCATGGCTCGAAGATGAGGAACTTACAAGCATTATCTCAGATAGAATCTCTTCCTTTTTTCACACACACACACACACACACACACGCACCTCATGTACTCCTTGGTACTTGACGTCACTGCTTCGCGTTTTCAGAACACTCACTATGTACAATAACAATAGTGCAGGAGATAGCTAGTGGCAGGTTGGGTAAGCATTAGATGTGGGTGATAATCGAAATTCTCACTGATACAGACACCCTGTTTTCTTATCATTTTTATAAATATGATAATGCCAACTTTTTCAGCCAATCAGAACCAAGCATGGGAACAAAAAAAAATCGTGATTGATTAATGGAATGGTAAGATGAGCCAGGACTTAGCACACCTTCAGTTCATATTTTCACAAGTTCAAAATTGAGCGGAAAAAGATTTGAGTTACTTTTAACTGAACTAACTTCCTGATGCTGTACAATCTATCTGGGTTTTCTTTTTAATAATAATAATAAGAAGAAGAAGAAGAAGAAGAAGTGTGAGCACTCACCAGGACATACTCTTTCTATGTGAAAACAAACCTATATAATCAAATGATAGTTCTCTATCTTCTTCTATTTCTCATCACATAAATATTCATTCATTCATCTTCAGTAAGTGCTTTGTTCTGGTCAGGGTGTGGTCAAGGCAGAGAGAGAGACAATGTGTGTGAGAGAGAGAGTGCTGAATGTACAGGTAAATGATGCATAGATGGATGGATGGTTGCATGAGTGAATGGTTGGATGGGTTTGTGGATTGGTGTTTGAGTGGATGGTTGGATGGGTTTGTGGATTGGTGTTTGAGTGAATGGTTGGATGGGTTTGTGGATTGGTGTTTGAGTGAATGGTTGGATGGGTTTGTGGATTGGTGTTTGAGTGAATGGTTGGATGGGTTTGTGGATTGGTGTTTGAGTGAATGGTTGGATGGGTTTGTGAATTGGTGTTTGAGTGGATGGTTGGATGGGTTTGTGAATTGGTGTTTGAGTGGATGGTTGGATGGGTTTGTGGATTGGTGTTTGAGTGAATGGTTGGATGGGTTTGTGGATTGGTGTTTGAGTGAATGGTTGGATGGGTTTGTGGATTGGTGTTTGAGTGGATGGTTGGATGGGTTTGTGAATTGGTGTTTGAGTGGATGGTTGGATGGGTTTGTGGATTGGTGTTTGAGTGAATGGTTGGATGGGTTTGTGGATTGGTGTTTGAGTGAATGGTTGGATGGGTTTGTGGATTGGTGTTTGAGTGAATGGTTGGATGGGTTTGTGATTGGTGTTTGAGTGGATGGTTGGATGGGTTTGTGGATTGGTGTTTGAGTGAATGGTTGGATGGGTTTGTGGATTGGTGTTTGAGTGGATGGTTGGATGGGTTTGTGGATTGGTGTTTGAGTGGATGGTTGGATGGGTTTGTGGATTGGTGTTTGAGTGAATGGTTGGATGGATGGTTAGTTGGTTGGTTGAGTGGGTGGCTATATAGATGGGTGAGCGGATGGTCTGGTGGATGGATGTGCGATTGGATGGGAAGTGCAAGTGGATTGGATGGGCGGCTACATGGGAGAACATATGAAACTCAGGGACAGTAGCCAGAGCTCAGGATCGACCTGGAGACCCTGGAGCTGAGAGACAGCAACGCTACCTGCTGTGCCACCACACCACCATATAATTATATTTTGCCAAAATATTTATCACAACTGCTTGAGCTCCACCAGAGATAGCATCGACTATGACTTTAGCATAGAGCGCGTCCTTCTCAGAAAAGGCAATCCCATAATTCATTTCACCCATCCAGTTACGGGTATAAAGTTAAATATAGTGGATAGAACTTCTGTATAGCCAACGCTGTGTCACTGCGTGTTTAATATAATACTGTGATATTGTAAACAATGCTCAAAGGTTTAGCAGTGATCATTACAGGAAAATTTAATTTATAACTGGAGGCCTGTGTTCGTAATTTCCAGATATGCAGACAGTCAGAGGGAGTCATGCTGGAGCAGCATTACACATCATAATAATAATTATATTGTGTGTGCACGTGGGTGTATATCATACTAGCCTGACTAACTTAGCTATATGATAACATGTATTGCCACATCAACCAACTAATTCAGGATGTTGATTCATTTCACATTTTTTTGTTTGACAACAGCTTCCTGATCAAATAGATGATGAAATGTGACATCACCGTTAATGGAACATAATCTAATGAGTGCTCTGGGAAACCATGTTCAACACTGGATCAATAATGCGGCTGTCTGCACAACAAACAATGCAGACGCACTAATTAACAGATGACACACGAGTGGAGAGCAGATTTAGACTGTGTGTGTTACTTCGAGAGCACTGTTGTGTTTCTGAATTACTCAGTTACAGTGTAATGGATTTTAGTTGACTGATTCTCAGTCACTCTTTGTATCACACCAATCCTTACAGTAGTTGAACTGATCAAATATTAACCCTTTTAACTGAAATATGAAAGTTAATTATTCAAGTTTGCACGTGTGTTGTGGAAAATACACGTCAAAGGTAGTCCTGCTTCTTCTCCATCCACACTAGTGTGCTTTTACTGGGGGTCATTTCCTGTCTACATGTTCAACAATACACACAGACTTTCAAAGAAAGATAAGGTTGGTCCTCAACACACACACAGAGACACACACAGAGACACACACTATGTATACTATTTAAATTTCCTAATATTTATTGTGATGTTATTTTTATAAGATTCTATGGTTAGGGTTTAGGGTTTATTTATAATTTATAATTTCTAAAACAGATAGAGCTGTATAATACTAACAACATGATATGTATTAAAAAGGCAAACAATCCGTGTTTGTTTAAAGAAAAGAAATTATATATATGTTTCTTGATATATCTGGCCAAATCATTCTTGTGTCACTTGCTGCACAAAAATGGGATGAAATAAATGCATGACATCGACGGCACACATTATTTCCACATATTCAACCTGTCAGACCTTTAACCGGAAGCACCTTTAACAAGAATGTACAAATCAATGTGAGCTAGCTAGCAAGCTAGCCGACAGGCTATCAGTTACTCAATATTAATTTCTTATTTATAGAACTGTTGTTAAAAAAAAAAAATCAATATTGCACTCGCAATAACTCACGGTTGTACTGAACATCAGCACAGCTGTGACTACCTACAGCCAAATCTTGCTCATGCGATTATTGCTTAATTATTAAATGCCATGTATTCTTTTGAGTTGTCCAACCTTATATGATTACGATCTATCAGGAAACATTGTGTCATGCTACTTTGGCCAAAAAGTTTGTAGACAGTGCGAAACTCTGGGCTGAAAATGTACACGGGCTCATATGAAAGATTACTCTATGAGACGAATGATGGGAAGCGAGTACCAAAGCTATCAGGATCAGAATAAATCAGACTAATGCAAATAAATGCTAGACTGTTTAATTTTCTTAGCACACACAATATATAATATTTTTAATCATGCGTGTCAAATCATCAAGTTTCCATCCTGCTTTTGGTTTACATCACAAAAAGAGTCGATTCACTGATTCACTAAGAGTCAATCCCCAAGCTTTGGAGTCGATTCCATACACTGAAAATGATTCGCCTATTTACAGTTACTGAGACAGCCAGAGGATCTTTACACTGCCTTTATTTTGAATTTGTCTGGTGATAATTGAACAAATCAGGGCTTGCACTGCAGACAAGACATCCAGCTGTGACAACAGAACACCATCACCTGGCAATAGTTCATGTGTCTCATTTGGTTGTCATAATATTCTCATGCTGTGACACATTATATGAAATATCAGTAATGTTATATTGTATAAAGGGTGTCCCATAAATCCAAACAGCAAAAAAAAAAAAAAGCTTTTATTTACTTGCTCAATACGTTGTCTTCGACTTTGATTTTGTATGAGTAGAATTATTTGGATTCGTTCTTCCTTGCTCGGATGCATCATGGTCTGTAATAAATTTAAAAATATAGATTAATCCTATGACACTGGACTTGTGGGACAGTTAGTTAGTGACCTGTTGTTTAATTAAGCCTAGTTAAGAGTATTAGGGAATTAAAATGCTGCAAATAAATATTTTTTGGTATTTAATATTAAAATGAAATACAACTAAAGAAAAAAAAAAATCCAAAAATGTTCATTACTTTCATAAAAAATAATTATTAGTTGCAAAACTGTTGCATTCAAATTGATGTGTTTGATTTACAGACATGAGCTAATCGTTAAAAGGTAATCGTTTTATGAATTTTTGCTGAATACTCCTCACTTCATTGTTTGGCTCTCGACCTGGCGGAAACACTGGCTGGATCTTGTTCCAAGCTTGTGTTGTTGGAAAAAGGGGTTATCAGCAGTATAATAGCTTGGCTTAAACTATGATGACAGGGCACGCTGAGCCACACGTCTAAAATAAAGCACCAGGTCTGACAAAAGGGTGCAGAGTGCAGAACCACTAAAGGAACTAAAGTCAGGGGTGTAGATTGCAGCACAAACCCTAACCTTTAGATCAGACAGGAGGTCATCTGTTCTAATTACAATTATTCATTTGGGAGATACTCTTACACAAACAAGTCCAAGTACAAAGCTGTTAAGGCATAGAGAGAGAGAGAGAGAGAGAGAGAGAGAGAGAGAGAGAGAGAGAGAGAGAGAGAAATACCACCAAACTGAGACAAAACAGACACACAAACTATTAATATAAATTTTAGTTGCTCGCTTCACATTTCCTCCATGTGAGTTCATGGAGTCACAGATCATCTAATCAGCAACCCTATAAAATATATTTAAAAAAATGAAATTGTTTTATGCCAGTTCTCAAATCGGATTGGTCAGAAGGTCTGCATGTTAAGGACAGAGGAGTTTACGCTTCCCAGTTTCTTGGTAAAATGACAGCCTGTGGGTTTTTTTTGAGAGACAGAGACAGAGACAGAGAGGCTGGTGAAAGAGTGACTGTTCATCGTGGCTATAAGTGAGACCAGGAACTAACCTGTCACCCGTTGGCTCCACAACATTAAATCTAACTATAAACCATTAAAATGTGCAACACATCAGTCATTAATAGATTAGACATTGTATTCCTTGGCAACTCGCTGTGGTATAAGTGGAATAACACACCTGAGGCCGTGCGGTTATATGAAAATAACGCACATCGTGCCGCATCACACGTCCACGGGGTGCATTATTTTCATATAAAAGCACGGTCAGAAGTGTTATTTCTTACTTAGGTAACGGAGAAACAGTGCCTTCAGTGTAAACCTTCTTAGAAATTCGTGTTGTTACAATTTCATGGTTGTAAGTTGGATTTCACAACCACCTCCCTCTAAACTCACCTTAAATCACACTACAGTAACCTACTTTGCTACCTCTGCAGCAACTCTTAGCATGTTCCTAACTTTATCATACACAAAGGATATCGAATGCAGCTAAACCGGACCAATCGAATGCACAGAACACTACGGCACTACTGACCACAACTAAACCAGACCAATCGAACGCACAGAACACCACGGCACTGCTGACCACAACTAAACCAGACCAATCGAACGCACAGAACACCACGGCACTGCTGACCACAACTAAACCAGACCAATCGAATGCACAGAACACCACGGCACTGCTGACCACAACTAAACCAGACCAATCGAATGCACAGAACACCACGGCACTGCTGACCACAACTAAACCAGACCAATCGAATGCACAGAACACCACGGCACTGCTGACCACAACTAAACCAGACCAATCGAATGCACAGAACACCACGGCACTGCTGACCACAACTAAACCAGACCAATCGAATGCACAGAACACCACGGCACTGCTGAAAACTAAACCAGACCAATCGAATGCACAGAACACCACGGCACTGCTGAAACCAGACCAATATCCATTTTCCCCTCTGTGCACCAGCTTCCTCTGTTTAAAAGCTGTTAACATTTTACAGTTTTAAAGATTAAATACAAAGCAACTGCTTCCAATCAGTTTGTAATCAGGTTTATTTTTATAATGACATTTATAAAAAGATGCCACAATACCTGCGATATCTCATATCTCCAAAGTGCTTTGTGAAAAGTGCAATTTATCACAATATCGATATTATATTATCATATTGACCAGCCCTGCTGTGATACCATGAAATTGTGATTTTTTTTTAGACTAGGATATTACACCATGAACTAAATTCAAACCTTTAACATTTAGAGTTAAATCTTGAGCTCATGACTTTAATGTGGCCCCTATTTATCCCTAGAGTGCCTTCACAAGTTTCTCTCTCTCTCTCTCTCTCTCTCTCTCTCACACACACACACACACACACACACACACACACACACACACACACACACACACACACACACACACACACACACACACGTTACGGTATCACAGTCGCATGGAATGGTAAGGTACAGCTCATTACTCATTACTATGTCTCATTACTGTCTCTGACACGTGTGAGAGAGACAACGGGACCAAAGATGAGGGACGGTAGCAGTCTCACACGCAGCATCTGAATGCAAACACTGCGACAAGTGTGTGAGACCAGGAAGTTATTTCTGTCCTTGTGGGTACGATTCACTCCTAGAATTCCCATACTGTTTTTAGCATGTCCTCATCGACTCCTCTGTTGCGACACAGAAGCATATATCAACAACGTCACACAAGTGGCCGCTAGCAGAATTGAATAATGAAGGATGTGTTAAAAACAATACTGGAACACAACATTTGTGTGTGTGTGTGTGTGAGAGAGACAAGAGGGAGCAAAAAAATAAAAAATAAATAAAAAGGAGTCCACACATTAAGAGTCAGAACTGCCATTAAGCATAAGCCTACACCCACGCCTGTGCCGAATCCTGAACCATATCCTCAACCTTTTCCTACACACAGTATTCTCAGAGTGAGAGTGCTTTAGAGAGCGAGGGAACGCACATTTCCTTCCACTTAAAAAAAAAAATGCTAATCACTCTGCATTTCCATTAATTATAGTCATGCAATTATTCCGAGTGTCAATATAACACATCCAAGCTGAGTGATAATCAACATCGGTGATGATGGGGCAACATTTAAGATGTGTTTAAGATGTGTTTAAGACATGCTTCCTCTCAGACATGTGATGTTTTTGAAACCGATGCTTCTGCAAAGTCACAGAGCAGCTGATTACGCTTAATGGAGAGAATTAAGTACCCTTTTTCTCACGTCCAGGTTTGACCTGCATCGCTCTGATCGAATCGAGTGGGGATTAGGGATGAGCAATGTGACAGAAAATATCGTACCACAGTTCACAAAGTCATTTCTACAATACATGATATGTATCATGATATCTCTCACAACCGGCGATCTTAAATAAATAAATAAATACTGTTTAATGATTTATTTAATGTTTAAAAATATATTTATTTTTATTTTTTATATTTCAAATATTTTAAATAAATAAATAAATTTATAACAATTTAAATAAATAGATAAATGTTCAATGCTGAAAAGAAAAAAAACAAAAACTTTAAAAAAAAATTACAGTTTAAAAGAATAAGTACATAATTTTAGCATGATGCTAGCTGCTTCCAGTCAGTCTGTAATTATTAAAAAAATTAATAAATAAATCACCACAATTTATCGCAATATCGATATTATATCGCCATATCGGCTGAAGTGGAGAGACCAATACCGTCTCTATCACCCAGAGAGCAGGAGTACATTCTGTTACAGTCCTGACTCCTGAGATAGTGAAAATTTAAGAGGAGTTTACACTGTACAGCAAGAGAAATCCCTCACTCGCTGCGATGGTAGAAACTGCACATACCTCACGATGTGCTCACACAACATTCCCTCTCATTTTTTTTCTTGCTTAGCAAAACCAAATTTGCACAGAAATACACCATGAGCCATGCAGAATACAGCTTCTCTGCCCCTGCCTGGTTAGCATTAGCCGGCTAGCCTGGGAAGACCAGCACCTCTCAGCGGCACCGCTATGCTAACAGGTGATTGTCAGATGTGTTGAAAAATTAACATGGCTTGCTAAGCTCACAGTTAATGTAGCTAGCATTATTTGTGGTTGGTACTGAATTTAGGTGGCAGCGGGAGTGTCTCTATTTTGACGTGTGTCCATGTCTGGGATTCAGTAAATCAGAGATAAATAAATATGAAAAAAGTATGAGAGTCAAGTGTACCTGTGGCACTGTAATCATCTGTCGGTTACTCCAGTTAACTTTTTTAAACACCTTTATGTCTGCACAGATTTTTTTCTGCATGGAAGCATCATCAGAAGTGCGTAACCGTGAGAGAATAGTGAGTGTACGATACCTCACAACGCAGGTGCACACACTGCACATTTTACAACATTGACCATGTTGACAAGCAGTCAGAGCTCAGTTTCCTGCACTTAAACTTCAAAAGAAAAGAAATACGGACCCGTAGAACGTTGTTGTCACTGTCCAGCGAGCGGTACTTCCATCACCTAGGGGTTTTTCTGAGCTTTTTTTCCTCTCGGTGGCTTAGCTGGTGTATTCAAAGTCATATAACAAGTCAGTGATGTTGATGATGGCAAAGACTTTAACTGATGATGCTAACTAGACTTCTGAGATATATCTGAGGTATATCAGATCGTGACACTACATGAAAGTGCGTGACATCTCAGAAATTCATTGTGACCTCCGAAAGATTGGTGGAACACATTAATTGAGTTTTGTTTGCTCTTGCAAACTGTATGATTCACAGAGTATTTACATGTGATTGAGCCACAATTGAAAAAAACCTGTCAGAGACTGCAACATCGTATCTCCATCATGCCAGGACTGCACAGCGTAAGCTCAGTTTTAAGAGGCTGTACCTCTCAGGAGCATCTGAAAATTCAATATTACACATACAGTGCAGAAACAGCCTCTCTCCCTGTCTTTTACTGCCTGGAGCATATCAGAGCAAACATTTTTACAGAGCCTAATTTAGGCTTAGATCTAAAGGGATGTGGCAGGTATTTGAGTTGGAGGAACAACAATCTTAACAGGTTTACTAAAGGATTTCTCGTCAGTTCTGTGTAGCAGCCAGTGACCACCATGTTTATTTTCTCTAAGAAGGAGTCAACTATGTTACAATTACATCATCATGTTTAAGAATACTCCAAACATGAAACCAATTCACAATCTTGATGTTTAGTAAAATTTTTAGCACTTTCTTAACTTTATTTTTTCTTGTAAACATCTCTGTGAAACTGCAAAACTAAAGGACACAAAATATGTTTTCGCTTAATACCCACATTTGGGGTAAGGGTTAAATTGTTAAAAATGAATGTAGATATGTTTTTAGACACACATTTTTACATGTGTGTGTGTGTGTTATATATTTATATTTTATACTGTATATATACATTATATATATATATATATATATATATATATATATATATATATATATATATTTATTTCTTGTTGCAGACCAAGTGTACCCACAAGGACAGGAATATCTGACAGTTCTGATGTTGTGCTAGTTTGTTTTCACAAAACCTGCAGCTTTGGGAAAAAAAAAAAAACGAAACCAAGTAAACAAGCCAAAAAGTTTCGTTTTGGTTACTAAGGTTAAGGTTAGAGTTAGATTTAGGTGTTAGATTAGCTGCAACAATAATTATATCACTGGAAGGTCCTCGCAAGGACAGTAAGAGAGACGTGTGTGTGTGTGTGTGTGTGTGTGTGTGTGTGTGTGTGTGTGTGTGTGTGTGTCTTTGCCTCCGAAAATCTGCTGTATAATGACAGACCTGTCCTTCTTCAAAGGCCTCAGCAAACAACATATACACAAACACAGGCGCTGAATGACAACCTCATGATGTTCAGCTGTTTTCACACCTGCCTCACCTAGACCCGAACTTCCTGGCACCGTGCTTAAAATAAACCTTAGTGAACTAACAGAAACCCTGTGTGAGCTCTATGGATGTAGATGAGAGTCACACAAGAGAGAAAAGGGAGAAATTCTAAAGAAAACAACTTTGCCTGCCTCATGCATTTGCAGTTGGCACTGATTTAGGACCAGGCTTTTCTACACGCATCTAAATTATTTCCCATTATAAGTGAAACAGCAAGGCTGATCACAGATCAGTGTGAATCTCCGTAAACAGGGGGCTCTCTGTTCAGACCCATAATAGTGTGAGATCAATCAACTCAGACACAATAAAGCTGTGCTTGATTACTTTTACTACTGCAAGCCCACTCACACTCTTTCTCTCTCTCTCTCGCTCTCTCTCACACACACACACACACACACACACACTTAACTGCTTGGGAATCCCTGTGCTGCTCCACAATGACTATAGTGCAATTCTGGCCTCTAAAATAAATTTAAAAAATAAAAACAGATGCAGTTTGGATATAATCCCAAACACACGCTTTAGTGTGGAACTGCAATAGAACAGAGCGTCTGAAAAGAAACAGATGTTGCTGCTGAAAGCCGAAATGCTGCTACTCGCTTTATTCAATCACGTCCCATTCAAGGGGTTTGGTTTTAATTTTCAATCCATGACAAACCCTCATTAAATATTCATGTTTCTCACCTGTTCATGTCTCCCTATGAGTCATTTGCAAGACACTTTTATTCAAAGCTACTTAAGTCAGACAGAATACAATCCAAACACTTTGCTGCTACAAAACCTACTGTGATTGAAGTGGTGTAAGACTTTTCACCATCTGCTCAGCAGCAAGTCAGAGAAAGTTGTCACAGAAAGACCACTGTAATGTATTCACACATTCACATTTTATCTTCACTATAGTAAAATAGATGTGGTGCCATTAGTGTATCTAAAACATGACCATCCAATCAGAAGCACATTAGTCTTTTCTATTCAATATGACCAACAATTACAAGGACAACTTCGGACTTTCGGTGCTTGGCCCCCTAATTAAAGACACAACTAGCAATCGACCGATTCGGGTATTTCAGTGGCTGATGCCGATATTTGCCAAGTAATTTCTGCCACAATACAATATAATAACAAATGAAAACACCATACATTTGCTTAACTTTTAACATACATTTCATGTATTCACTGAAGAACACTTTGACAAACTTTCACATTAACTTGTGAAAGAATTAGCTAGCTAGATTTTTGAATGAACTAGCTAGCTACGAAACAGAAACGAAACGAATCTTTTAGCGTGACATTTAACCTTCATCATGGCAGCCTTTGCATATGCAGAACATGTGATGTCAATAATGTCTTGTCATTTGGCTTATGGGAATTTCAATGCCAGTGCATTCTCTGAGGTGTCTGATTGCATCTGAAGGCAGTATGCGTTTACCAGGGCAGACCAAAGTGTGAGTGCGAGCACTATTATTAATCAGCCATGCTCAGTCAATCACAACAACCCATTTGTACTTTGTTTACTTCGTGTCCCTGATCATAGTGTGCTATTTATTATCACTGAAAACACAAAACATTAGGTTTTTTTCCCCTGTAATCTTCCATCTTAAAAGACATGTGCCCACGTCTAAACGTCTTCTGGTATTTAAGTAGCGCTAGCAGGTGCATGGTTTATTTCTAACCAAATATATCACATCGTAGCGGTTTTGGGAGTGAAACATGACATCATGTTACGGTAGAAAAATGTGTCATGATGTCTTCACACTTAATATGCGGTCTGTTGTTTTCTCTCTGGTCTAATTTAGACTACCGTTTTTAGGCTGTTTCCCAAAAAAAACCTGTGAAATGACAGAAAACGGCATGCTGGGAATGCACCCAGAGCATTTCTACAGTATTTATTTAGGTGGAAGAGACATTATGTTTTTGGGTTGTCTGTGCATCCTTCCGATATTCTTGTTAGCGTGATATCTCAAGAACGAGTGGTTGAATGTTTGTAGGATTTATATGGAATTATCATTGCAACCAGCAGATGAACAGATTAGATTTTGTAATTGTCAAGGTCAGAGCAAGGTCAAATGCCTGAAATGTTTTTTTTTTCTTCTTTAATAGCTTCTTTCCTGTTTGAAGTATGTTTTAAGGTTATTTGAGGCATACAAATTAGTGACAAGGAGGACTAGCCTTGGCAGTAAAGGCGTCACCTTTGATGCCATTGACATTGAGTTCTAATTGTTTTTTTTTTTTTTTTTTTTTTTTTGGTTTTCATGCTGTAGTCAACATATAGTCCTGAACATCACAGCATCGGTTGTTTACTAAACAAAGCAGTCATATCTATACCAATACCTATATATTCAATAAATGAATCAATATACAGAAAATATTCCACTGTCTTGTAATTGCGGAGATCAAATCATGACAAGGATGATGTCAGCGTTTTATAAACGGCTATGTTTTTTCCCTTCCACACACTTGTGACTGTGTTTTGAACTTTTTCCACTTTGAAAAGTAGATTTGGAAAGACAAAGTGGATAAGAAAAGATTTGTTTCCATATTTGCCTGTGCTTATGTGGACTTAGCCAATGCAGCTCTCCCTTCTAAATGAAAAGTCAAGACCACACTAATCATATGCAGCGGTATTGAAGTGTACTACAGAATAGGAACTAAAGTGACCTGAATTAATGCAAACACAATTATTTACCCAAGGACTGAGTTACTGCCAATGCCTTGACGCTGTATTTAAACTTCTTTATTTACACTTTGTCAGCATAAAGGTATGATGCGTCATTCATAAATAAATGAACTGGCAACTGCTAAGGTATCGAACGATTTGAAATATGAA
Organism: Pangasianodon hypophthalmus; assembly: GCF_027358585.1. NCBI lineage: Eukaryota > Metazoa > Chordata > Actinopteri > Siluriformes > Pangasiidae > Pangasianodon > Pangasianodon hypophthalmus. The sequence goes on along the minus strand of NC_069734.1, from coordinate 3,591,117 downwards.
CAGAAACTCAAAAGACTGCTTAAATCATGCTGTTATTTCTACTTTTCACTATGAGCGCTGCCACGTTGAAGTGAATCACAACTCAGAGAAGTCGGAGCTCTCGGAAAACTCTAACTTTCCAAGTAGGAATTAGGAATTGAAGAGGCAATCAAACCGATTTTTCCTACTGGGAATTCAGAAACTTGGCACAGTATTTGGAAGTCGGAAGGTTCCCACTCAGCAAAAAAGTATGACGTGTCATTCATTAATAAACGAACTGGCAATTGCTGAGGTATAAGAGGAATAAAACACTAGGAAGTCTGAAATGTGTATATGGATGTCTCTCTCTCTCTCTCTCTCTCTCTCTCTCTCAGTGAGCTGAATGGATGTGCACCTATGAGCCAAAAAGAAGTGGACAATGCTGAGCGAGCTGAAAAGCTGCCAAATTTTCTGTTTTGTTTTGAGTGTCAGACCAAAATAAATAAGCTCGCGAGCAAGCTCACGCTGAATCGCCTGGTTTCTTGAGTAGCGTGCCACTGAAATTTCTAACACACTATACAGAATACCCATAATGCACTATGCTATAAGACTAAAGACTCAGAGACTACATATGGCCTATATATAATATATATAATTAGCGAGTTAGATACAAATGCACAATATTAATATTCTAATTCCTGGGAAACTTCAGCTGAGGTAAAAATTGTCCAGAAGGCACTTGAGAGTCATTTATAGTTCCATGCTCTCTCTTTGAAGACTAATCTCTGAGCCTCTGCTTGTTCAGAAGATAAGACTGCACTGCTCTCAGACTCCCCAAGACCAAAGACGTTCAATCCAGTCCAGTTTTGGTTTTATTCCAACTCATCTAAATGACCATGTTAACACTGTGCTCAGTGCTGGAATGGGATAAATACGGACGTGATGGGGCTGATGATCCCCAGGGACTGGATGGAGTATCACTGCTCCGGGCTGCATTCTCACCAAAATACCCATTTCCTTTATGGTGGCTAACAAGGGAAATGCTAGTTTAGACAGAAGGCAGAGCACGCTTACTGGCAAACACATTATCACTGCTTGGCTACTGCACAAAGGACTCCTGCAGTTATGCTCAAAGCAGTTTGAAAGTGATGGATTGGCTGCGATATGTGGTTTTGTGAGAAGCAGTATATTCTAGTGGATTTTATTTATCAAAATAAAGCAGCATTTTTGTGTGGGTTACAGGCTTTCACATTCACAGATATCACAGACGTAAGCTAAACTGGGAAGAATATTGTTGCGATCATTTAGAGATGACACTGATCTGATATTCAGGATCGGTACTGGTCCGATACCAGCAAAAACGAAGGGGAAAAAAAAAAGAACAAATTTAATCTGATCCTGTAAAAAATGGGAAAAGACTTGAACTGGATTTGAAACTGATTTTTTTTTTTTTTCAAATCCAGTTCAAGTCTTTAAGTATTTTTGTTAAGATTAATTTTATTATATTTATACTTTGTGGCATATATGTGGCAAATAACTGATAGAGTTTTAAAAAAAAAAAATAAATAAATAAATAAATAAATAAATAAAGGGGGGGGTGGGGTGGGGTTGGCCAAGTCATGTCTATAGCTACGTATTTTTCCTGTATTTTTAAGTGATTTTTAGAAGTTTTAATGAAAAATTATCGATTTGCTATTGATATCGAATGATACGCAAGGTTCCAGCTCTACAGGCATTGAGCCTTTTCATGTTGTAGCATGCCAGGATTATTACATTTACTGCATTTGGCAGACACCCTTATCCAGAGCAACTTACAATTATCTCATTTATACAACTGAGCAGCTGAGGGTTAAGGGCCTTGCTCAAAGGCCCAGCAGTGGCAGCTTGGTGGTGCTAGGATTTGAACTCACAACCTTCTGATCAGAAGTCCAACGTCTTAACCACTGTGCTACCACTTCCTTACGTTGTTTGAAATCCAGCCAAATGTGTGATGTAATTAGCAGGGAACAACAGTAACACTCAACTTGTATTCAGGTACTAGAAAGAAGCTATACAGTCATTCAAAGAGATGACTATCATCAGAAAAAAAAATGTTGTTTTCATTCTTAGGAAGGTACAGATTCAGTCTCAGGTATGAGTAACAGTAGCGTTGAAACACTCGTAAAGTCTTTTATGCTGTGAACGCAGGTTATGTTGCCATCTTGGAATTGTAGTGATCACATGACAATTAGGACGTCAGCCATTTTGAAAGTCTACGTTTTCCCTTTTCCACCCTGCAATGCAAAAATATCTCAGATATATCTGCCGTGAAGAGGAGACTGGATTGGAAAAGATGCGTTTTTGGTCATCAAAATGCCATTTTTGTTTAGATGGAAAGGCAACATAGACAAGAAAAGATGCGTCTTCAGATTTACTCATGTTCATATGGACTAGAGCTCTGTATCGACCTTTCTGAACTCTCCCTCGAACAAGTCTTTCATAAGAGAGGTACTTATTCAATCTGGAGTATCAGTATCGGAGCGGACCGTGGCCTGAGACATCTGAGTGTTAGCAAGTTTCGTCATATTATGTTCACAAGTACAGTGTTGAGAATGCAGTGAAATTCTTACATGCATGTTCTCCTGCATCAAACATTACAAACAACGGAGCTTTTTCACACTTCCGTGTTTACGAATGTGGAAGCGTAAGTAGAAGTGTTTCAAAACCTCTTATTCAAAAGCAAACACAGCTTGCAATCACTCAATGCACAATTCTCTCATTTCCCACCGATGTGCTATTCTCCAGGATGAGTGTGAGCATTTGAAGAGGCAGCATGGACATCTGTAGCAGGCAGTTCAAAGAATCTGATTATGTAAATGCCCAAAACATTCAGACCGGAGTTTGCATTCCTTTAGGGTGTATTATGTGTTCAGTCCAAATAATGTATTGGTAGGGGTGTAACGATACATCATGACGCGATGCAAAAAATGTGATGATGTGCATCGGGGTAATGTCCGATATTAGCATTCTGTTAATTATGCACGTAATGCAGTTGCACTGTTACATAGAGTTAAAATATACAGAGCGCACGCTGGTCACGTGATCTTGTACTTTCGTGGAGAAGTGGAAATCTGCACTTGTGAAGTGACCGATAGCCCAATAGCTCTGGATTGCAGCAACCAACACGCTCTTCTGTAGTTTTCAAACAACCACACTTCTGAGATCTACGGTGCCCAAGAAAGAGGCTGAGGAAATCAGACATTTTAGCCGCCTTTGGAGCTCTATTTCTGCTACAGAGCTCATTATGTTTCAGTTGATCATTTTGAAAGTCCCGGGTCAGACATGTTTATTTATTCAGTCAAAATTTTGGAGAGAATTTATACATGTACTGATTTATTTTTATGATATGGTGAACCTTTAGTACATTTTGTTTACAATATTAAACCTCTCTTCATTGCTATGTTTACTTTATTTAGTTTTATACAGACAGAAATGCACATTGTTTTGTATTATTTATTATACAGAACCTCCATAGAAAAAAAAGGAGTATTTTCCATCATCATTTTTCCTTCATTCAAAATTTGTTTGAATTTTCACACAGTATCGAGAATTGAATCGAAACGGTGTATTGTTACACCCCTAATATATAAAAATACTATAGAGTGACCATAAAGTAACCATTTTCATCGCACTGTGCACATGTCCTGATTGTTGCTAACGCTAGGTGGCTAGTTTATTCATGTTTATTGAAACTGCACAAGGCGAACGACTTAAACAAACTAGCTAGCTAGCAAGTGTGAATAACATAGCTATCTATTTACTGCTACGATTCATTACCCTCATTATATGGCATGAAAAAGCTCCATAGACACAACATACATTGTTATTATTATACTATCTATACATTATCTATCTACTCAATACGGTATCCAGACACGGTGCACAATTACACGTTATATTTGGGTGTAGGATCGTCGTAGTCGATTGATCGGTTTATTACAGAATACAGACCGAATACAGAATTATCGCTGATGTGTAAAGCTACAAAGCTGCCATATGTTCTGCTAAGACACCTTTCTACACCTTGATGCATTTTATCTTGCAAAGCTTGCACGTGACAAGTTAACGCAAACTCTCTCGTAACACACCACCATCACCGTGCTGATGTTTCATATAACATCATATACGCAACAGAAGCGTGCAGAGAATCAGGGTTATTATCAGGACGGCTTTGCATATTAGGGCTCTGACGCGTGCATCGTATCAAGAAGGGAAAAAATATCAGCAGTGCATCTTTATTAATTCTTCTACGAACAAATGTGATTATGAATGAAGTCCAGTGTAATCAGTTGGATTAATGAAATTAGACGGCAAAAAAAACAAAAAAAAACAAAACAATGTAGTGTACGCTGTAACAGCAGAACACTTTCATAAATAGTCATCTGAGATTAATGAACAGATCAGAAGCTAATAAACCGGATAAATACTTAGATGTCACGTCAGTAATTAGTGATATTATGGTTTTTATGGTTTGCAGCAGAATAAGTGACTGATGCTCATGGTGTGAGGAAAGATGGCAGCAAATGTTCCTCAGCTCTTAAAGAAAAGCTGAATTATGTAAAGGATGTATTATATAAAGGAGGTTTTTAATCCTGACTTGGTCTGAGAGATGAGGTGAAAAATATCCTGTTTTATAGCTCTGAAATGGAAAAAGTGCTGATGTTTGTCACTGAAAGAGATTTTTTTTAAATTAAGTGATTAAATAAAGTTAGTTAGTTCTCCTCTGCTAGTAACAGGATGATCTGAAGAAATGATTTTTCAGCTCCTGAGAGAATATTTCGCCATTTCTGTACTTTTTTCTGAGGAAGTTTGGATGTTCTCTAAATCTTCACGAAATAAATGTCTTCTGTTATCATTTCAGTGAAAGACAGGATCACCTCTTCCAGGTGAGCACAGCTAGCGTGCTGGCTCAACTTCACGGTTTAAATGCATAAATTAGTGCACTCACCTGAGCTGTGTTAACGGAGGAACAACAAACCGTCTTCTCCTTCTCCTTCTTCTCCTTCTTCTCCTTCTTCTGCTTTATCTTCTTCTTTTTCTGCTCGCGGAAATATTTCGACTTGAATCTCCTTCGTGTTTTTTTTTCTTTCCTTCTTTTAAACTAAGAAACACCGGGTTTGTTTGGTTTGTTTGGGGGTTTTTTTCCGCCCCAGAGCTTTCTCTCTCACTCATACACTCGCAGACGGTTTGTCCCGAGCGCGACAGGATCGCGTGCTGAGAGAGAGCCGAGCTTTCCGCGCGCGGAAACGGGGGCGCGCGCGCTCGCACACGCACACGCACGCGCGCACGCGCGCGCTCTGCGCTCAGCACGAACCGCATCCGCGCGCGCGCTCCACGCATTCCCCGTCCATGATAAGCGTGAATAATAAAATGAACACAATGCAAGCACACACTCACACACACACACACACAATTTTGTGTGCATTATGGTTTGAAGCATACATTAACCCTTTCATGCATTATTATTATTATTATTATTATTATTATTATTATTATTATTATTGTTGTTGTTGTTGTTGTTTTGTTGTTGTTGTTGTTATTAATGTTTACATTTTATTTATTTATTTATTTATTTATTTATTTTAAAAAAGAACATTCATGTTTGTCACAATTTACTTAAAATTTCATGTCCTATAAATTTTGACTTTTTCCTAAATTCCCTGTTTAAACAGTAAATAGAACATCCAGTTTTGTTTTTATTAGTAAAAAAAATGTAATAATATGGGAAAAAAATAATAATTTTGATCAAATGTACAAAGTTTACACAGTTTAGAAACCGTGCATTGTACGATGCCACAAATTTCAGAGGTTAAATAAATCTATCTTCGATGAAAAAACTCATTTTTAAAAGCGCTGAATCATTCATTAGAGTCTATCTGATACAAAAAAATGATATATTTTTATTTTTGTGCTTTATTGTGTAGAAAATTTGGACAGATATACCCGAGACATGCTGGATTTCTAACAGCAAGAAGTCTAGAGAGCGAGAGAAATCACCATAATGATTTCTGTTAAATTCTAGTAATGTGTGTCGAGCGATTTGGAGGTGATTTATGTCTTATATTTTCCTAAAAACAGCCTTAAGTGTGGACGAAGGGTTCAGATGCATGAAGGAAAACCATACCTAAACCTTTTTTTCCCTATTAAATCTGCATTTATTAAAAATAAAAATGCATCTAAAGTACGTATATAAACATTTTATAATGCAGGTTTGCTTGGCATCCATCTCTGAAACAAAGCCAGGACTAAAACTCAAAAATCATGTAATCTGCCCTACACCCTACACTCTCAGAAAAAAGTGCACTAAGCCATACTCTTCCTTCTCACTGCAGTGGTATACTCAAGTTTACACCTTTTATACCTTTAATATGTATCTTTCACCTGGAAATGTTGATATGGTGTAGCTATAAAAATGATGTAAGTTACATAAATGGATCCTAATTCATTTTTAATTATGGTAAAAGTGTTTAACGTAGAACTCGTTCATGTCTCCAGGTACTAAAAATGTTAAAATCAGGTTCCAGGAAGACGGCGAGTGAGGCGGAAATACTGTACACGCCAGTCCATCCCAGCGCAGAAGATTAATATAATAGATAATGCATGTAATATATGCAAAACACTCGACCTGGAACAACCAGGAAGCAACATCGGTTGTTGTACCAGCTTTTCATTTTATGAGGGAAGCAGCAACAAATACTCTCTTGTGACTGACCTGGACCCTGCGAGGGCAAGTATTTCTCAATTTTAACGCTTCTTTCACCTGAGAAAGTGTCCTGTAGCTTTAAAACTCATGTAAAGTAATTAACTGGACATGAGGATCAGTGTTGTACCTTTCAGGTGTGAACAAAATACTGAGAAATTTGACTCAAGTCAAAGATAATGTCTCAAAATTTTATGCAAATACAAGCCAAAAGAGTACTTTTAAATGTGTTCAACTGAGAAAATTAAGTTAGTATGTTAATGTTTTCAAGTCAAAAGCAACTTTTATTACTAATCTAAAACTGATAGAAAATTATTTTAGATATAAAGGCTTAAAACATTCAATCTCTGTCTGTAATATTTCAACTTGTAGCTTAGCTAGTTTATGCTAGCTACTGGAATCCATGTTAGTTCAACATATTGTTAGCAAAGTAAACAGGCTAATGTAGTTATAGCTAGTTAATGTTAGCAAATTAGCAAAACTTACCTTGACACACCGTGTCAAATAAGATACCTTCTAGGGAGACGAAGGAGACGCCTTATTTTATACGAGTCTTTGCTAACTCCAACAAATTGAAACATTTGCTGAGGCAGGGCCAAGTTCAACACTGTATTGTATTTGACTGTACTGTATTGTAATTGAATTGTATTAAATCAAATGCACATGGATATCGCTAGTGCTAGCTACATTGTGTAGCATGGCTAAGCTACACCTTCGAGATTTGTAACCAATACTTTAAAGTTATAAATAAAAATGTAAGTAGTAAAACATCTTAGAAATGTAACGAAGTATTAAAGTATCAATAGCACTCATGTGAAGTAGAAATATGCCAAAATAATACTTACGTATAGTAACAAACTCGAGGATTTTCCACCCCTGGTGCCCGTGTGAGTGTCGTTACACTGTTCACACCTCCACAGAACCTTTTTCTTATGACATTTTATATATAATAATACCGCTTACAAAATGTAGAGATCAAATGCATATCCGTATATATGAATCTACTCTTCACACTGGCTGTGTGGTTAGAGTTTTCTGAACATATTTGCATAGATTTGTTAATATTTCACTGACAACAGGTTTCACAGTAACCTCAACCCAAACAGCAACCAAATGTTGCTGCTGATTTTATTAAAGGATTTCCCTAAGGCCATGCGGCAGTTTCTTTGCTATGGTAAATAATCAGAATTAATATTCTGTGAAATATATTTAGTCTGCTAATGAAGGATAAACCCACTGTCTGATACAAGTCTAATGTAATCTCTGTATAAAACCCGACATTAAAAAAGAAGAAAACAAAAAGGCAGTACTATGAGCCTGGTACTGATGGCGAGGTGTCTTTTTTTTTTTTTTTTTTAAAGTAGGGATGCAATGATATATTGCTATGACGGTACATCGTGATAATGAAATTTGAAATAGTTGTATCGATATATGTGTACATGTGGTGAATGTCACTGAAACGTTACCCAATTTGACCAAAAAAGTTGCCTAATTTTTAGAGTAAATTAGAGAAAACAGTATTTCTTCATCATTTAAATAAGCTCCTAAAGCGTACAATCATTTTAACCTTTTCATGTATAAATTATTTAAAAATATATCCAACTTCTTTGTAACTTACAATTGATGTCATTTAATGATTTTTTTTCCTAAATACCACTTAGATTAAAAAGTACACAGATTGTCCATGTGTAGAAATATTGTTTAACAATTAACAAAAATTGTTAAAGTGCATTTTAATCAAATAATTTTATGTTGATGACCAAAAGGAGAGAAAAATCTCAAATATTCTTGACATGTATATGTACGCGTACACTATTTAGGACTATTTTGGCTGATTTTGGGGGTTAAAAAAAAAAAATCATATTCAACAATAATAATAATAATAAAATACAACTACTTTTTAGTTATATAAAAAAAAATTAAAAAAAAAAACTAAAGCCTAAGTTGCACTCTGGTTCAAAATATTTTTTTTAAACAACAAAAAAACTACTTTAAAGAAAAACCAAAAAAAGAAAAGCTAAAGACTTCATTGTAGTTTGGCTCAATTATTATTATTATTATTTTTTTTTTTTACTTAATTTGGGATTTTGTGTAGAAAGTTAATAAAGCTATACCAGAGACATGGCAAACATAATATGATTTATATTAGATTACAGTAATGGTCTTGTGATTTGCAGGGGGTTTACGCCTACATCTTATATTTTCCTAAAAATGGTCTTAAATTTGATTTAACGTGTGGACACTAGGTGTTAAGAGTTTTAAACAGTTTCCCCTGCCGATTCACCAAAAACTGTACAACTGCAGTAACGAGTATGGAAACAGAGTATGCCCCTCCCACCCAGAAATCAGGGGCGGTTTTGCTCTCTTGGACTCCTGGCCATGGACAGCTTGGCGTTAATGATTCTTCAGTTATTCAGTTAGGTGCAGTTATTTGGACAGTGTTTAACAAGAAATTGTCCATATTCTCTTAAAGAAATCTGACTGATCCCTGTTTTCAGTTACACAGAAGCCACGGTTTAAAACGTAGATGCTACACAGAGACCCATTTGTGATGCTTTATCGGCAACACGCGAGGGCTGCGGGAGGAAAATAATAAATAAGAAGACACAAAGTGAAAATAGCACCTTTGTTTGTTTGTTTGTTTAATTGTGCTGCGGGTTATTGCATGTGTTTTCATGAATACAGTTTGTCTGAAACCACCGAACATTCTCAATGGCACTGGAAACCTTTTGCGCACTCGTTCTCCCTCCTTTCACCTCCTAACGTCATTCAGTTTCATACAAGTGTTCCTTCTGATCCACGTTCAGACTTAAAACCCATATTTATGGGCAAATCTGACAAGATCATTTGGAACCTCTGTGGAGAAAAAAAGGGGCCCACCACCATCTAGTGGTCAGTTGATGTACTGCAGTGATAGGAGCTTCCATAATCCAATGAGGGGAAAATGCAATAAAAATAAAGAAAATAAAATAAAATCACCCCTGGAAAAAAAAAAAATACTAACCTCCAAATTATAAGGTAAGGAGATCAGCCACAGGTTAAAATAATTTGTTTAAAAAGGTCTCTGTCAAGATTTAGACATGAGATTGGTCACTGAAGTGTCCAGTTGTTTGGGGGGAAAAAAAAAATTAATAATAAACTAAACAGTGACTTAGCCACAGTATAGGATGAGCGACATTCACATCATCCTCATCTGCCCATAGATATACACCTATAGCACATATCTATGTATATAATATATCTATACTTCTTTCAAAAAAATAAATATGCATACAATTCAAATGATTTGGGGGTTTGATACACTACAGAAGAAAAAAAATAAGAAATGGGTAGTGATTTGGAAAATATTCTTTCATTTAGCACAGAGCTGAGAAACAATCGCTTTTGTACACCAACGTGACTGTCAGTTCGTGATGAATGAAATAGTGTGCAAGTGTGTGTGTGCGAGTGTGTGTGTGTGTGTGTGTCCACACGCAACAGATGACAAAAACACAAACTCGATCCATCTCTCACTTCTCACACACTCACGATAAGACACTCATGCACCTCCATGAACGTATAATCACAAACAGATATAAACACCATATTCAGACACATGCAAATACACACACACACACACACACACACACACACACACACACTCTTCAGATGCTGATGATTAAATTAAATCCCAGTTTGACTCTGTAGTCATGTGCACACGTCTGTCAAAAAATGTGACAATCCTGTAAAAACTTTTATGAAAATTTCCTTATGATTGGGGCATTTTTTTTTTATACATTTTTTGATTTTTTTGTTTTTGTTTTTGTTTTATACAAATCCATCTAATCAGCACATGACAAAGGATTTCACTCTTCAAAAAAAAAAAAAAAAAAAAAAAAAAAAAAAAAAAAAAAAGGCAAAGAAAAACCTTCATGCATAATTCCGGTCCTGAATTTCAGTGATTGTGTATTTTTTTTTCTCTCATTTTTAAAAATCGTCACTCATTTATGTTAATTTTTTTGTTTTGAAATTTCAGTCTTTTGTATTTTTTTATTTCCATTTTTCCCCTAAAGTCCAGGGCTTCAAGATATTGCTCCTTTGAGTCTCCCTCTTTTTTTCTTTCTTTTTTTCTTTTTATAAGTCTTTGGTCCTCCACACTAAGAAGAGATTGGTCTCTGCAGTGGAGGGGTGGAGAGGACGCCTAAAACTCCACCACACTGAGCACAAGCAGTAAAGAAGCCAGTGGGGAAGAAAGGAAGGAAAAAACACTCCTGATTTATTTGTCCCCAAATCTCCACACTGGATGAGTTTCTTCTTCTTTTTTTTTTTTTTTTTTTTCCTCAAACTGCTTTAAAAATCCCAGATTTGGGCAAAGAGGGCCCAATAACACTGGGAGCGCCCCCTCATGGTCAGGGAAGTAAGAGTAGGCGAGCGTCTGGGAAGAAAAGAGCGCCTCCTATCTGCACAGGTCCTCATGCGCTGCCTCCCGCTGGTTTTTCCGTCTCTTGCCGGTGGTGTGGTGATGGGCCTTGCTGCTTTGGTGGCTCTTGCTGTTAGAGACGCTCTGTTGGGCTGGGGAGCTTTTGCTCGGCCGAAACTGTCGACTCTGCCGAGAGAGGAGAACAAATGTAAATAATCACAATCTGATAACACCATCTGAAAACACAGGGGCCGGGATCTTCACTCTAATTTCCTAATGTAATCTAAACACTAATGTTGTACAAACGAAGCGCTATCTGCCCCCTTCCTCATACATGAGCCTACAGATGCGTAGGATTGGCTAGTGTCACTGTGACTGAAAGGAGGAAGACAGGATGCCCCTCCCACTCAGAGAGCATCGTCGGGATTCGAACCCTCCACCTCCCAGACGTATAAGAAAAATAATCTATCTACAAATAAATTTGAAAAAAGTTTGCGAAAAAGTGAAATGTCACTGTATCCTGGAAAAAAAACAAAAAAACAACAACAATTCAAAGCAAAAAATATAACAGACAGAAAAACAGTCTGAAAAGAAGAAAGGACATCTGGACATACAGGATGGAAATACGAGTTACTTAAATACATTTAAATTATACTAGATTATATAACCTTAAAATGGGAGATGCAAAGAGAACCATTATCATTTTGATTGTTTCACTATTAACTTGTGATATATAAATAAATATTATTAGAATTAATTCACAGGAACATTTCTTCGGGAAAAAATACCGGCAAATTAAAAACATATTTACAACAGTGTTTTTCTTTTGGGCTTTCCTGAAAAAACCTCTCCTGAAAACCACGTGAACGCTTCAGGTTATCTCGAATAACATCACAGCTGTAAAAACCTAGTGCACAAGTCATAACATGACCACAATGTTCCTCAGGATAACACACAGATTTTCCAGCTGATCCTTTACAGCTAAAGTACAAAGTAAAGCTGGCTACATTATACTCGTCTCAGTGTTGTCTTAAACTCTTTGAAATTTGTTTCCATTCAAACGTTTGCAAATTTTACGTGAATACGAGAAGATGAAGATGATCTGATATAAAAGATAATGATGATGGCCGTCACTCAGTCATGGTCTATGTTCAAAACCAGATAATATGGTTATTAAATCGCATTTGGAAATAATACACCACCTGAGATTACTTGGAATTAGCATGGGTGGGGTATTAGTATGCAAAACAGTAAGGTGCAGGTTGGGAGGTAGCTGTGGAAAAACAGAATCACAGGATCCATCGGGTTTCATCGGGACAGAAGCAACTACACGTGACGTGTTTCGTTTCTTGTATGGCTGGGCAAGACGATGACATAATACTCATCTTGTGGTTATTTAAAGATATCATGTTATTAATTTTTTTTTATCATTGATAGCTGATTAAAGGTTAAATCTTTAAAAAGAACTATGAACAGTTTGAGATTACTAACTTCGTTTCCTCCTTTTTAGTGTCACATTTATTTTACTTTAATGTCTTAGCTTTTACCCACGTCATTATACCAAATCCACTTTCCGCCATTTTGTACTGAAGCGTCCGTGTTCTTTCCCTTTCCTTTTCCACCTCGACCCGGTGTTTACACCCTACCTGTACGCCTCCACACCTGTTCTCACTGATGCATAGCACAATTTTTACCTTGCTGCCTTTGTGGCCTGTAGTGGGTGTGGTCATGGGATGACTCTGAGCTCTGTGATTGGCCAGATTCCTCTCTGTGTTATCTCGGTGAGGACCAGAGCCCCGGCCAGGCAGCTGTTTCACCGTCTTGCACGGCGTTCCGTCTGAATCCTGGACGCGACCGATCAGAAAACAGCCTGATCAGTGGCTCTGTAAAAGTTAACCGCATTGTTTTGTGTTTTTTTTAAACAGAGTATGTACTCACTGCATCACTGGACGTCGTGGAGGAAGGAGATGGCGATGAGGATGAAGACGGTGATGAAGGTGAGGAAGGCGGTGGGGAGGAGGAGTTAGAGGACGCTTTACTCCGTGAAGCTGGAGGAAGGACGACGATCTCGTCAGTTAAGTTGTTGTTACACTCGTCGAGCTGCTGAGGCTCCACCAGGAGGGTGACGTCATTTCCTGTACAGACACAGAGGAGAACCAAAACACGCAAGTCAGACAGATACAACTTTCTACTACACACGCTAGAAAAGAATAACATTCATACTGACTTTACAGGGAAAAGGAAGTGCATAAACATTATGAAAGGGTTAATAAAGCTCATAGTTGATTGCTCATTACAGGAAACAATGCCTGGTGCTGTTCCTAATCTTGAAAGAAAATGCAGTGCAGTTGATCACATACGTTAAACTGATATTTAAACAAAAACAGTATGGAGAAAAATGAGCATAAATAGCATGATTATATCGCTACACTATAAGCATATACAGTATGTACAGATATAAAAACTATCTTAAAACAAAATGTTGAATGTTACATGTAGCAGTTAAAGACTCGCCTCCATTTAGCTGACCAAAATAAATGATCTTACATAAGAATTACAGAAAACTTATCATGAGCCACAGAGACTGATAAGAATGCTCAGACAGAACAAAAATGTGTTTAAGGGCTTGTTTACATACTGCATCAAGGCCAGTATAGCAATAAATAATTTATTATGCAACTCCATTGGTTGCTAAAGGTAGTTAGCTAGCTAACTAAAGATAACTTATCATATACACAGTTATCTATAGCACCATTAATGGATACGAACTTCGGTTATGAACTTACTTGGCTCTTGATCTGGTTACAGTTTGCACAGAGATATGTTTGTACAGAGATAATCTGGATTTCTGGCTTTGTGTCAATAACAAGAAGTTAAGCAGAACAGCTATCAGTGCATACCGTTGCAGTTGAGGGCCGCCTCGCTTTGTGACTGCCCGCCCCAGTGCTCGCTGATCCAATCGCGGTACTCGACTACCTCCCGTGTGACGCGGATTATTCGACCCAGAATACTGAGGGACGGAGAAAGACAAACACTGAGATTAGCTTTAAAGAATCATTCGTATATTGCGTTTCAGGTCTCAGGTCTGGGCTTGTGTGACTGTGTGAAACTGTGTAAGCAATTCGTATAGTTTTGTGTGTGTGTGTGTGTGTGTGTGTGTGTGTGTGTGTGTGTGTGTGTGTGTGTGTGTGTACACCTTTCAGATTTGTAGTTCGGGTAGTACTTGGCGATGGGAGAGACGGCGTGGCTCAGAATCACATACGCGTAATCGAATGCTTGTTTCACCTGCATGGCCCCATATGAGCTCCTTCCAACATCATTGCCTAAATCACACACACACACACACACACACACACACACACACACAAAACAAGTCAGAATAATACACACAAATCCTAAGAATAGTTCCACTTCCTCATGCTCAAGAGAGAAAATGTATGTGAATGTATGTGTGTGTCTGTGTGTGTGTGTGTGTGTGTGTGTGTGTGTATGTGTGTGTATGTGTGTGTGTGTGCGCGCGTGTGTACCCGGCTGCAGTGGATCCTCGATGTACAGCATGGACGGCCTGTATCCGTCTAGCATGCCTTTCAGCACCTCATCTTTGGCCACATACGAGCCGCCATCTTTAATCCTGATGCCCGTCTTCAGGTAGTTAAAATGGCGGCCGTACAGTTCGAAGAACTCGATGAGCAGGACGCCCATGTTGGAGTTGGGACTGCACACATCCTCTCTGTAGTGTAGCTACAAAACACATACAGTCACTGGTGAGTTCCCACAGCGTTCACATCTGATGATAAAACCATCAAGTACACAATATACACATGTATTTTGTGAACTGAACAAACATCTGCTTTCACACTAAGTGTTTGTAGAAGAAGTTCCACTTTTCACAAAAGTGGGGTCATGTCAAATGATTTTTTTTTTTAACCTCCTGACCAATCATATGGGACATGGGAAAAGATAAGGGAAAAGTGAAAAAAATTAACGAACAAAAACATTTTATTGCTAATATTCCACTGCAGTGTAACTAAAAAAATAAACTATGCATTTTTGGGACATTAAAATCTCAAATTAAAAAGATTTGCTTAAAAACTTTAGCAAAGACAAAACAACCTTCTCATTATTATAGTTTAATCTTTAATCATTAGTAATGGTAATAAATCTAGTCTAGATCACAAAGCTAGGCTAGTTCCTTAGCAGATACTAACTAGGACTGGTAAGAACGTTGCTATGGTTACAGTGTGCACAGCACTGAGCCGATTTTTTCTCAGCTCAGCGTCATGAAAGCGGCCTCAATCACTGATGCTTGGTGTGTGTATGTGTGTGTGTGTGTGTGTGTGTGTGTGTGTGTGTGTGTGTAGATACCTGTAGGAAACTGACAGCCATGAGAAACAGGCTGTAGGATCCAATGCCTCCAGTAAACACCTCATTCAGCTCTCTCTGCAGCAGGAACTGTTTCAGCACCAGAACCAGGTACGGCAGCACGGGGAATTTCTAAAACACACACACACACACACACACACACACACACAAACACACACGATGAATGATAAGAAGTTAACATGACTGCCCAAATGCAACAGGACCCAACTTGGTCTGCATTCAGTCAGGGGTGCTGGCGAACACACGCCCCGAACACACGCCCCGAACACACGCCCCGAACACACGCCCCGAACACACGCCCCGAACACACGCCCCGAACACACGCACCGAACACACGCCCCGAACACACGCACCGAACACACGCACCGAACACACGCACCGAACACACCTTTTTGAAGTCTTTGATGAGGTTGGCAGCCTTCACGCCGCTGTGCACGTTAAAACTGATGTCCACTTTGACCTCAGTGTGAGCGTCTGTCAGCTTGATAATCGGAACCTGGGTGGATACACAGAATATCAGACACAGAATGTCAGTTTTAATACATTTTGAGTCCAGATGTGACTAGACACACACACACACACACACACACACACACACACACACACACACAGTACCGTTGCTTTATCCAGCACTTTGATCGAATTCTCGTCTGCGACGTTCCTTTTGCGCAGGGCCTCCTCCAGCGTCCAAAGAGGAAGTGTCTCCCAGTTTCCGAACACTACCAGGTCTATATCACTGGCACAAAAAAAAAAAACCACACAAACACAAACAGGTTTATACGGTCTATCATACACTCGTCAATAACCTAAATCCACACACACTCCTCAAAACACACCATGATTGAACTTTTATAGCAAATGTGTCTCTGTAAGCTTCATCTGTTGCTATTTGTTTTAATCAGCTGGACGTTTACGACTTATTTGAATTAATAATTAAAACTCAGTTATGATGATATATTACATTATTCAACATTCACAATAAAGTTACTGGACACTTCAGAACATCAGTACTAGCCTTAGGATGAAGTGGCCAGTCATTTCTTGTCCCCTCCTAACCCACTCAGCAGTCCACCTGAGTAGACTGCTGTCTTCCAAGGGCACTTATTATGCCTAAAATTATGCTTCACCCTAAAAATACATCATTTGCCAAGTGGGAGTCCAACAAACGCCTGTGAAACAGTTTTAACTGTGATGTCAAGTAGGGAATCATCCAACAGCTACACCGATCCTACATGAATTACTCTTCCACTTATCTTAGCAGCCAATATATAGAGAAAGAAAGACCTTAAAAGACTTTTAATACTATTCATAACTGCTTGTTTCATTCCACACACACACGGGACGATTTATTTATTCCACTAATCCTGATTTAGTCATCCAAGTGACACGTCAGTGTAGTATGACCGTGACACACTGCAGGATCTTTCGCCAAAAGTTCAGATAAATTTAGTTTAATCCCCGTCAGGCTCATGCACACAACAACCACAAACATATATTTTAAAAAAAACAAAACACAAACAACCCCAACTCAGTACAATCCAACCTTGACATAACCCAACAACATTAAGCTCTACTTTTATTCCTCCGTTTCATTCACAATACAAATATTCAACGTTCTATATATAGCCAAGGGTGTTTTTTTTTCCATATAAGTGTTTAAGATAAGTGTTTCAGTGTTTGCATAAGTCTAGACTAAAGAACATATATACACACACACACAAATACACACAGAAATATGGAGCGGAGAAGCTTACCTCGTGGGCAAATACAGGCCGGTGCTGAAACTGCCGAACACTTGGACCTGTCAACAACACGAGGAAAAATGCTGAATATCCCACACACACACACACACACACACACACACACACACACTTCACTTGCATCCTCTACAAATACACTAACCACTGAACTTGACATTTTCATTCGCCTGACTGACTTTTTGCGTGTACTGTAAATGCAATCAAGGAAAAAATTTCTACGACAACCACCTGAGTGCATTACGCTCTACTTTACTCTACTTTTTTCACTACTGTCATCTGAGTCACTTTCCACTAGAACTGTGAGCTAGTCGGCGCTGCACTGGAACTTACTGGACCCATTGTCTTGTTTTTGGGAGATTTGTACCGTCTTGTGCTGTTTACACATTTGCACCATGCACTTTATGTAAATATATGTAGCCTCCTGTAGCTCTGTGTTTGTTTTATGTAGCACCTTGGTCCTGGAGGAACGTTGTCTCGTTTCACTGTGTACTAACTAGCTGTATATGGTTGAACTTACAATAAAACCACTTGACTTGACTTGGTATATTCATAAGCGAGATGCTGTGTTTTCTAGAAGTGCACCAAGTGACAGTAAGAAAACAGCAAAGCAAAACTCCATTTTTTCCCCCTGAACAAAGGCGCTAGAGCCCCGCCCACTTTTTTTTTTTTTTTTTATTGAGAGGCTTATGAATTCCCATGTCAAAGTTCACCTTGATAACATCGACAGAACGTAAATGCTTAAAGAAGCACATGCCTCTTTCATTTCTCGTGTCCAGAGTGAAAAGTTTTCAGGTGGATCCTGTATCGGTGTAGGACAGGGTCAAAAATCGTAAAAATGCTACGGCTAAACTGAGATCAGACACATCAGCGTGTCTGATCTATGAGGAATGCATTTGTCCGTATTTCAGAAATACATTCTCAACTGGAGGATAGTTAACTTATTAAATAATAGAGGAACATTTCTAAACAAAGGTTCAAAACACATTTCTTCCTCAATTAAGACAAAGCCCTTTTGTTTAATCTTACAGAAGTAAGAAGTGTGGCGTGTGTGCTGTTAGTTCACGCTGGTCTCGGCATCGAGGTAAAAACAGCCACGTTTCACGATTCGTGTTTAAACTCATGCAGAAAACACGCAGCGTAGCCGAGAACAGCACGTATAAAGACCTGAGCGTAAAAGGCAGCATGAGAGCGCTGACCCTCTTCGAACTTGCTATTGGTCATTTCTTCACTGCTTCAGTCTAGCAATAAGCTCAAGTGCTACGATCTTCTAACCTCAAGCAGTGTGTGAAATCATCCGACTGTCAAATAGAAAGACAGAAGTGCACTTGGGCGAAAGGGGCAGTCGTGGTTTTGCTTGCAATTTCAGAAACTCCTCGTCTTAAAAACAGATTTTGTGTGGGAGAGCAGAATTCAATAAGAGCTACTGTGCAGGTTTATAAAACTGTCCAGTGAAAATAGGGAAGAGACGCACGCACGCACACACCCCAACTTGCTGAAACCAAGACTCAGGACAAAAACAATGATCCTATTATTATCATCAGGTCCTGATCAAAGCATAAAAACGTGTCAAATCACTGTGTGAGATGTGTTTGTGCATGTGTGTATTCGTGTGTGGGCATGCACGCGTGTGAGAGAGAGAGAGAGAGAGAGAGAGAGAGAGAGACAGACGTACGTCTGCACTGGGCCATAGGTCCTTGATGACTCTCTGGATCCTGTCGACGACTTCCAGCCTCATCTGCTCTTCCTCCGGCCGAGGAGACATGTACTCGTAGAAATCTTTAATCTCCTCATGGAGCCTAGATAAAGAAAGAAAGAAAGACAGAGAGAGAGAGAGAGAGAGAGAGAGAAAGACACAGAGAGAGAGAGAGAGAGAGAGAGAGAGAGAGAGAGAGAGAAAACAGTCAGATTTGTGATACAAACCAAATGCTTAATCACGTGAGAAATCCGAGATTCCAGTCAGCTGGCATGTTACACACACACACACACACACACACACACACACACCCTGTTAGGTAATGTACGCTCTGCCAGTGCAGGTGTAGATTTATGCAAAGCAGCAATTCAAGTAAGTGTGTGTGTCACACGATTCCTAACTCTGACACCAATATCAAAAACCCTTAATCTGCCCAATGTCTCTTAGTACCGATTCGATTCACTTTAATAACTGCAAAAGTGAAGACGACACATTCTCTTTTGAATTTCTACAGCAATAGATATTGCAGTTAACCTTATCGGGGGTTTTTTTTCCCCCCTAAACAATTTAATCATCCAAAACAGACAGCCTATAAAAATAGAGGAAGACGAGCATTTCCACCGTTTCAGACAGGGCTTCCCACCACGTGGGGTCGCTTGATTTTACAGTGAGGTCACATGAGAAAATCTCCTTTGTGCTATTTAATTATTTTACAAACTATTATAAATTATTTATGCATGACTCATCTGAATCTAGAATATCTAGCATTAGGATTATTTGGTCCACAAGGTCAACTGGCAAGATTGATGCAAAACGTTTAACTCGGAGCATGAACGGCTTTTTTGGGGGTTGAGCAAGATAGCGAAATGTAAAGATGGAGTGAAGTGTAGAAATAATAGTTACATACAATAATTGACAAACACTCTGACTGTTGCTTTGTTTAAAGCATCAAACATACGTCTGATGTGTAGCAAGACAACTCGAGAAGCAAACTGAAACAGCTTTAAAAGAGAAACAGCTTGCTCAAAGTAAAAGTGGGGGAAGGAACCTGAACTTTTTTCCCCAATTAGCAAACACAGTGGCGTAACTGAAAAGTTTGCGAACCACTGGAGACATGTATCTCTGCCGCTCCAAAGAGACGGTACAGCTCGATTCTACTGGCTAACTTCTCTAACCCTAACCCCTCCCACCTGCTGGTCTCCCGTCTGCAGAGATACACATTTAACCCGATGGACTCATGGCTGCAGTCAGCGTCACGTGTCTTCGCTGCATGTTCCCAGTTGATACAGGTGAAGGAAGGAAGTAAATTCCTAATGAGCCATTTTGGAGATCTTCCTGAACGAGGAAAGAGCTTTAACAGATGTTTTGAAGGACGAGAAACAGCTGCTGGGTAGCATGTTAAGAAGCAAACTAGGTTGCCAGAATATAAATCTTGCAAAGCGGTGAAATGTTATCAGTAGTTTTAAGGATAAATAATACAGAGCTGTGCCCAACTCCATATACCGATTTCTTTTTTAATATTTAAAATAAATCTGTTGTAAGGAAGAAGACGACTCGAGGTTTACGAGCAAGTCTGTTCTTCAGACAGCGGCATCTCAGCATCTGTGTTGTGTGTGAAAGCAGTGGACTTGGCAACGTGGTCACTCCTGCATACCGAGCCCATCGGTTTCAGCTTAATACAACACGCTACTGTGTGACTTCCGTTTCCTCTGAGAATTGCCTCTCGGACCACACAAGCACATGGGGATTGAGTTCACTCCTCTGCAGCCAATCGGTGAGCAGACTCCGTCTCCACAAGTTACATAACCATGTGACTGACACACACACACACCATGGCACAGCACACACACCTTCGCTCTCGGTAATCTGATGTTTTGTACTGAGCAACATTTGTGCAACCTGGAAAAGGCCTGAGACGTGTTTGTGTGACAGAGAGAGAGAGAGAGAGAGAGAGAGAGAGAGAGAGAGAAACACACACAGGAGGAGAGATAAAGATACACAGGTATATAGGACACAAAGAACAAAAACAGCACAAGCACAGACACACACTCTTACGTTGTGTGACAAGCTGTTAAGCTGTTTACAGTACACAAGCTACAAACACACACAAACACACACCATACAGGCAAACTCATTTCCATGAGCAAAAAACATGTCTCACATCTGATCTGATATTAACAAGTAACCTCAGAGCTTCCGTTGCTAAGCTTGACACCACGCCCAAAAAAAAAACAAGTTGTGTCCTGAGTTCATGTGCAACATCTGTGTTGTGTCAGACAAAATCACGTGTGTTCACACCAGAAAGCACAGTGTCAGTATCAAATCCAGCCGTCAGATACACATCCAGCCTTTCAAGCAGATTTCATGTCTGGGCAATGAGTTTTTTTTTTTTTTTTTTTTCGCGGAAAAGCAAGTTGAACAACCGGAGAAAGAAAAACATTCCCATGGCCACTCTTACGGACATTCTCAAAACAAAACTTTTACACATTATCAGAGATGTGCTCTGTTTTAAAATGAGTTTTTACTAATTAGCGTGTACTGATGACATTTTCCACGCAGGTTCGTGGAAACACTGACGAAACTGAGTAAAATAAAGTCCGGTGCAAAGCTGTTATATCGTATATAACTCTCCCGCTTACCTCATGGTTAAACGTATCGAGAGAAGATAAAGACGCTAATCAGACCCGAATATTAATCTTAACTGCAATGCGAGGACAGAACGCTACAGAACGGTTCATTTCTCTTAGCCTGTGTTAATGCACTAAACTAGCTAACTAGCTCACTATACATTATTACATTATATTACTTTTTACACCACTTTTTAGTCAGAAATTAGGTTTCTGGGCAACCAAAACAAAGGATTGGGCAAGCTAATGAATGTATGACTATTTATGTCCATAGTTATTGTTTCTATGGTAACAGCTCCCACTCCAGACTGTGCAGTTACACAAAAATAATGCACACAAAGTGCATTATTTCCATATATCTGCACAATCTGTCGTGTGTTATTCCTCACTCATCAACTCTACACAATACGCAGTTGCAAAGATATCTAACAACGTTTATTCGGATTATAATATATTACCAGATTTGCCAACCTTCACGCATCGAAGTACACTAGTACGAGTTATCACTCAAACATATGGCAAAAGAACAGTTGGTTTCGAGAGATTAGCCAATCAACATGTGAATCAGGAATGTTCTGTGCAGGTGTTTTGAACTCTCTGATACTAAAAGACATTCCTGGAAGCCCCGCCCCCTTCCTAACACACTTTTGACTCGTGCTGTATTCATTAATGTAAAATAAAATCCATCAATATTCAGTCCCCTCTAATAGTATTGGAACAGCAAAGCTAATTCTTTTGTATTTGCTATACACTGAAGACATTTGGGTTTGAGGTCAAAAGAAGGATATCAGAGAATAGATCAGAATTTCAGCTTTCATTTCCTGACTTTTACATCTAGACGTGATGAACACCTTAGAACATGGCACCTTTTGTTTGAAGCCACCCATTTTTTATCAAGCAATCAAAAATATTGGAACATGTGACCGAAGTGTTTGAGCTCTGAGTTTCACCTGTGAAGACTGCATTTGTTGTTAAAAAGGATAAACTAACATGAAGACCAGAGAGCTGTCTATGGGAGAAAAAAAGCCATTTTGAAGCTGAGAAAAGAGGGAAAAATCTATCAGAGCCTTTGCACAAGCATTGGGCATCGCCAATACAATAATCTGGAATGTCCTGAAAAAGAAAGAAACCACTGGTGTACTAACAACCAGACATGGAACAGGTCACGCAAGAGAAACAACAGCAAAAAACAAACATTGTGAGAGCTGTGAAGAAATCCCCAAAAACAGTTAGTGACATCACCAACAACCTTCCCAGGGGAGGGGTGAAGGTATCACAATCCACCTTTCGAACAAGACTTCGAGAGCAGAAATATAGAGGCCACACCACAAGAAGCAAACCACTCATCAGCAGAATTGAATCGAAAGGCCAGATTGGAATTCATGAAGAAATACAGAGATAAACCACGAAAGTTCTGGACCTAAGATTAACCGGTACCAAAGTGATGAAAAGGCCAAAGTGCACAGAAAGAAAGGATCTGTTCATGATCCAAAACACACTGAGCTCATCGGTCAAGCATGGTGGAGGTAGTGTCTTGGCTTGGGCTTGCATGGCTGCTTCTGGAACAGACTCACTAACCTTTATTGACGATGTAACTCATGATGGTAGCAGAATGAACTCGGAAGTCTACAGAAACATTCTGTCTGCCAATTTACAGAGAAATGCATCCAGTCTAATTGGGAGGAACTTCATCCTGCAGCAAGAACATGACCCAAAACACACTGCCAACACAACAAAGGACCTCAACGGGAGAAAAAAGTGGAAGGTTTTAGCCTGGCCAAGTCAATCAGCAGACCTTAACCCAACTGAGCAGCATTTCACCTCCTGAAGAGGAGACTGAAGGGAGAAACCCCCAAAACTAACAACAACTGAAGAAGCTGTGGTACAAGCCTGGAAAAACAACACAAAAGAAAAAATGCAACAGTTTGGTGATGTCACTGGGTCACCAGCTTTTTTTTTTTTTTTTTTTTGCAGTTATTGCAGGCAAGGCATATGCAACCAAATATTAAGTGGTATTTACTTTAAGACTATCTGTTCCTATACTTTTGCTCACCTAAACAGCCTCCAAAGATGCCATATTCTAAACTGTTTAACACGTCTAGATGTAAATATCAGGAACGTTATGGTGCAACAGTCGACATTTTCAACCCTTATTTGTACAAGTAACCTGGACAATGTGTAGAACATTCTTAAAATAAAATAAAATAAATAAAAAGGGTTAAGCCGTAGCCTTAGAAAAAGTGTAATAAGTTGCTGAGGGGCGGAGCTTCATGAACATGAGTGGGAATGGGCTCAAGGAGTAAACTTAATCACTCAAATGTCAAACTCACAAAGAAACAAAGAAAAAAGACTAATTTTACCTCGTGCACCTTTTAAAAATCCAAAATCCAGATCAGGTCTTATGACTGATGATCAAAATCAGATTAATGCTACACATCGTAGTCTAGTTTCTGAAAGTCAGGAAAGGATTATTTAAGTCATCAGTAAGGAAAGGACAACTCATACAGTCCTGACGCTTTGCCAATTAACACACTTAAAAAAATAAATAAATAAATAAAAATCAGTGACACAATTTGACTCAGTTTAAGGCTTAGAAGAACAGCACTGCAAACGTTGGCTTTATACCATTAAACACAAGTTCCTTGTTTTATTACTTCATTTTAATGACTCCTTCTCCGGGAGATATGACACAGTGTCTTACAGCTCAGAGATCTCTAACAGGTGGTGTGGATCCCAGACGATTCACACAATCGCTCTTTTCTAATGATCTGTGCAAGTTCACATTTCCACTCCAGCTATCAGCCAGGCTGTTAAAAAAAATAATAAATAAATAAATAGACGTAATGCATGCTGGCCTTTGGGCCGTGAGGGGAGCCTGAGATCTCCTCTCCAGCACCCAAATAAGTGGGAATTCCTGAGACACAAAGAAAGGACTGTGTTTTCCTTCCTTCCTTCCTGTCTCTCTCTACTGTGTTCAGCTGTCTCTTTTTCTCTCTCTCTCTCTCTCTCTCTCTGTTGTTCCTGCTCTCTCTCTCCTGCTTTCTCCCTCCTGCTCTCTCTCCTGCTCGCTCTCCCTCTCTCCCTCACTCTCCTGCTCTCTCTCCTGCTCGCTCTCCCTCTCTCCCTCACTCTCCTGCTCTCTCTCCTGCTCGCTCTCCCTCTCTCCCTCACTCTCCTGCTCTCTCCCTACTGCTCTCTCTCTCTCTCCTGCTCGCTCTCCCTCTCTCCCTCACTCTCCTGCTCTCTCCCTACTGCTCTCTCTCTCTCCCTCGCTCTCTCTCTCTCTCTCCCTCACTCTCCTGCTCTCTCCCTACTGCTCTCTCTCTCCTGCTTGCTCTCTCTCCTTCGCTCTCTCTCTCTCCTGCTCTCTCTCTCTCCTGCTCTCTCTCTCTCCTGCTCTCTCTCTCTCCACACAAAACCAAACAGGAATCTTTGCATGGCTGCTCTAAAGGCTTTCCCTCTGGTTTTATTTTTTTTCTCTCCCCACAATGCCACACGTCATATCAGGAACTCCCTCATTCCGTGGCGGCTGATTGGCCGACGGCTCAGTGACATCACCGTGCAAGGGATCGGGTGTCCGGGTGCACGGAGGCGGAGATTGTTTTGGACAGATGGGACTCGCTCATCGTGCTGCGAATATAAACAATGCTGGATTCCACACTTGCCTGCCTGCCTACACAGTACACACACACTCACACACACACACACACACACACAAACACCACGCTTCCTTTTCTCACCTTCTGACAATTTCAACTTCACCCAGAATTTGGGATTAATGATTAAAGTACAGGCTTGGATGAACGATTTCAACAGCCACGAGATTAAAAGAAAAATCTACAACCAGACGTCTCAGGTGTCTTTACAACTATAAAAAAAAAAAAAAGTGCATCTTTCCTGATCCTGATCCTTCCTAAAAAAGGCACAACATACAACATACAACGGTCACAAACAGAAAAACAAAGCAAAGAAGGACAGAAACAAGAAGAGAAAAAAGAAAAACACAGCTGTACCGTATAGGTTAAAGCATCATGACTAAGTGCTGAGGAATGCTATACTACAAACACACACTCGATAATATTACTCGAAAGACGGACCGACCCTTTCTGCGCTTGAGGCTTTGCAAGCTGCTACACATTCCTGTGCTGGGATGGAGGAACGTGCAAATACGTTCACACCTAATGCTGCGCCTGTGTGAAACACACACTAACAAACACACATCCGACTCCGTCCGACGTCTAACTCAACAGCAAAAGATATTTCATTAGTAGACAGTAAAACAGTTCCACAGCGTAATGCTGAGTGCTGCAGTGATGCTCCGAGGAGGACATAAATAGTATTTAAGATAATAAAATACAAAAGGTATTGATCGCCTATGCGTGGAAAACGCCTCTGTGTCAAATATGATTCGTCTCTAATCAATGCAAGGTTTGAATGAATTTAAAGCCTTGAGGTTGAAATAAAATAACTCAGAGACGTGTGCTGCTCAACAAGTGCACACAACAAGTCATTAAAAGCGTGTTGCTGCCATGTGACGCAAACGAATTGTCCTGAATTTTCATGGTTAGAAGTTGTTTTGGATTCAGGAAACCAAACCAAGCAGGTCATGTCATTCACGTCACGTCACGTCACGTCATTCCTGATGTGCCGGGGATCAATAAATAAATCATATGCAATCATTCCAGCACATTCCTGACTAACTCAAATGTTCACTGGTTTAAGAAAAAAAAAAAAAAAAAAAAAAACTTAGCACTTTTTTTTTTTTTTTTATTTGCCTAAAATAGGTAAGGTGATGACTTTTACATTCTTCAACAATCTTGTTTACTTTCTGTGACAATGAAAAAAAAATAAAAATCTGCTTTTCTACTCCGAATCGAAATTACAATGCAGTGACAGAGGTGTCAAAACTTTTGGCACCTTTTTTGTGTCATTACAAGGACTGCTTTAAACTTTAAGGAAATATTGTAGGTAGAGTTGTGTTGGACGATCAGCCTTTAAAGTGTTCAGTAATGTTGCTGCTGAACAACTCCCTCTCTCTCTCTCTCCCTCTCTCTCTCTCTCTCTCTTAAAAGAGTCAAAGGTTGCTTTATTGGCGTGACAAATATGAACAACTGTATTGCCAAAGCTTGGATACAGACTTGGGGAACAAATTGGGCAATAACCACAGAAACAAACATAGAAATAAATGTACATACATTCAACAATACAGTCAGAAAGAAACATTAGTAATGAGACACTCTCTCTCTCTCTCTCTGTGTGTGTGCGTGTGTGTGTGTCTATGGGTGTAGCAGTAAACCAAGTAAATGTCACCTGGGCTCACTAACACTAGCTTACAACACACACACACACACTCACTCACTCACACTCGTGGCATTTAAAAGGAAATCCTCTGCCTCTACCTGTTAGCAAACCGAATATGGTTGAAACATGAACATTCAGACTGGAGATGTCCATGTGCTCACTGATGAAGCACATGGCTCAGGGGAACGAGTGACAGGAGAGAGAGAGAATGTTAACTAGCTTAACTAGCTTAACTAGGTTGAGACTCACCCCACGATTCCCCCGGAGTAGTTTCTCTGTTTCCACGGCGTGCCCGTGTACAGGTCCGCGTCCGGGCCGGAAGATCCGTTCAGTAAGAGGCTGCGGTTGAAGCCGAAAGTGCTCGCCTTGTTCTCGCGTTTGCGCTTGTTGCGCTGCGCCGCGGCGTCCTGCGCCCCGCTCCAGGCTCCCACTCCGCCGCCGCCGCCACTGCCACCGCCCCGGCCCGCTGCTGCCGCTGCTGCACTCCGCTGGTTGTGGTGGTTGTTGTTGATGACAATATTATTGCTTTCCAGCGGAATGAAGTCCCGCTGCTCCGCGATTTCTCCCGACATCCCCCGGTGTTTCTGCTCGCCGCAATCGGGAGCCGCGCTGCCGTCCGCCGCTACCGCACCGTCTCCGGTCGGCTTGGGGCTCGAGCTCGAGCTGTATCCGCCTCCTCCACCTCCACCACCACCTCCTGCTGCTGCCGCCGCCGCCGCTCCTCCGCTGCTGTTGCTGTTGCCGCCTCCGTTCCCGTTCCCGTTCCCGTGAAAGTACAAATTACCGAGGCCCTGTGT
The DNA here is from genome assembly GCF_027358585.1 of Pangasianodon hypophthalmus. NCBI lineage: Eukaryota > Metazoa > Chordata > Actinopteri > Siluriformes > Pangasiidae > Pangasianodon > Pangasianodon hypophthalmus. Next base: position 3,563,460 of record NC_069734.1, on the reverse strand, counting down.
CGTCTCCCAAATCTGCATCCACAGGCTGTTAGCGGGTCCGCGCTGTTCTGGCTGAAACCAGGCGATTCTAGGATCCATCAAACGGCCCCAGAATTAAAAAAAAAATAATAATAATACGCCAAGGCGTGTTCGCTTACCGACCTCAACGATATCGCTAAAGCTAACGCACTCGCACGAGCTTCTAGAACACCGAAAAGGAGAGACAGCGCGAGAGCTAGCCGGCTAGCTAACTTAGCTTTGCTAGCTAGGTAACTTTGCCTAGCAGCCGTGTTTAAATTCGCTACACAAATATCCCTGTGTCGCTGTAAGATTCCATGAACGTGGCCACGAGTCGTGAGTGCAGAAGAGTTTTGTTCGGCGTCCACGAGTGGAAAAGTCAAAGAAACGAAACCGAGAGTCGAGCAGAGAAAACGGAGCGTTCGCCAGTGTCGAAGTCAATCTGACCCTTCTTCCCCCCCCACACACCTCCTCCTCCTCCTCCTCCGGCACTCGCTCGCGACCCTTCAATGGCGGACGGGGCTGCGCGCGAGGGCACTACTGCGCAGACTCCGCAGCGCGTGCACGTGTGCAAAAGCGGTGATTTAAAAAAGCTAAAGCGCAAGCGCGAGAGTTCTCCATTTGTACATTAATATTCATATTCAAATTTATACCCCAATTCTACAATCTGATTGGTCAGAAGGTGTGGCTTAATATAGATTATGTAAAGTAGTTCCGGCTGTAATTCAAATCACAGGTTTATATCAACGCGCTCGTTCTAATCTGTTTTGGTTTCTATAGTAACAGCTTATACACAAGGACCTGTATGGCGGATGAGGCACATAAACTATAAACTATAAACTATAAACTAAGGCTAATAATAAACGAATAAAAATGTGTTATTAATTAATAAAAATCGTGAGGTTTCTGTAAATGTTTATTTAGCTTTTATAAAAGTATGACATGTTGTTCTTTGATAAATTAAACATTGTAACCGTTGGCTGCGATATCCATTGCTCCATTTTCTATACCGCTTATCCTACACAGGGTCGCGGGGAGCCTGGAGCCTGTCCCAGGGAAAAGGGGCAGGGGTTTCACCCTGGACGGGGTGTCAAGCCATCGCAGGCACAACTGCACACACTACAGACACTTTGGAAATGCCAATCAGCCTAGACTGTATGTGGGGGAGGAAACCGTAGTACCAGGAGGAAACCCCTGAAACATGCAAAACATGCAAACTCCATGCACAGGGCGGACGCGACGCCAACTCCAGAGGTGTCAGGCAAACATGCTAACCACTGAGCCACCGTGCCTCCTAGCTGTGACATAACAGGAATAAAACACACCTGGACATGCTGTTATTGGAAAATAATCAACTTCAGGGTGCTAAATAAACACTGTTGTTGATTATCTTTCTATAACATTACATCCTGTTGTGTTTTATTCCTTACTTATGTTACCTAATGAGAGTCAGAAGCCATATGCCTCCACACGATATGCTCCCATTAAGTAAGATATGATTATGATTGAATTCTCGCATCTGATTGGTCAGAAGGTGTGCATTATTTCTGTATAACAGCATGGCATTATATTAATGCACCCCTCCTAATACTCTTTTGTTTCTATAGTAATGGCTTATACACAGGGACGTGTATAGCAGACGCTCCATGTAATCTAAGACTAATAATAAATGGATTTTAAAAACTTATTCTTGTTTAACATAGGAAAACGTGTAACTGTTGATGTGGTGAAGTATTATTTTAAGAGACATTTATTTAACGTTTATGGAAGGAGCCTCGGTTAAAAGCGCTTTGTAACAGTCAAAGTTTCCCAGCTCAGGAAAATCTTCAGGACAGCTGAGTTTACGCTTTCGGGTTTCTCAGTAAAATGACAAGCTCCTTCTTTTGAGATAGAGAGAGAGAGAGTGTGTGTGTATGTGTGTGAGAGAGAGAGGCTGGTGAGTGAAGAACTGTTTATCACAGCTATGATAAGCTAGAACAGGAACTTACTTGTATCTCAGATGTTCCACAACGTTAAATCTAACAGTCTGAAAGGTCAGGAACCAATGACAGTAAAACTGCATATACTGTACTTAACTTTCTATATATTATTTACAACATACGCTCCACATGTTCATCCTTACACTCTATGCACTTTCTCATGTTTTTCCGGACTTTGCTCAACATATTCCCATTGGTTCCTGACTTTTCGGACACCCCGTATAAACCGTTAAAAATGTGCAACATGACGTTTATTAATAAATGAAACATTCTAATCATTGGCAAAATGCCGTGGTATAACTGGAAGAACACACTCACACCGTGCTGTTATATGAAAACAATGCACTCCGGGGAGGGGCAGTGGCACTCCGCTTGCACGTTGTGGTGCATCACACCACCCCCACCTGCTTTCTGCAAAACACTGATTTTAAAATAAACAATTCAAATTTAGACAAGCCCTCAGTGGAGACAATAACAACACTGAGCCTCGCCCTGTGATGTCTAACAAGGTTGGAGAGACTTATAGAAGATCTTGGACAACTCGTCCATGCAGATTATTTTATTATTAAGTTTGTGCACATCATGAAGTACTGTCTTCAATTCACACCACAGGTTTTGAACAGGGTTTATTGAGACTGAGATGGTCATTGCACAACCTGCAACCATTTCTGTGTTGATTTGAATCTTTGTTTGGGTGTTGAAAAATCCATCTCTGGTCAAGTCGTAACCTGTAGTGAAGGGAATTCTTTTCAGCGAGTCACATGATTCGAATTATCAGAAGAGTCGACTCGTATGGCTCCCAAACGGCTCACTGCCATTTATTTCTAAACTGGAAAATATAATGAATGTCTTTCGTTGCTTAATTATGGCTGATTTGATTAATGAAATCTTATTTTACATTCTAATTAACAAAATGTCTCTTTGCATTGCATTTTATATCAATTTAGACAACTGCTCAATAAGCAAGGTGAGATAATTTCATATGAATTTTTTTTGTTAAAAAAAAAAAATTTAATCGTGTCTAATGCGTCTTGATATTTTTTGCCCAGGTGCCAATAATTCTGGCATTACTATGGATCTTTACTATGTAATCAGTCACAGGCAGTAATAAGAATTGTATAGTTCATTAGGAAATTTGCATGGCTCAAGCCAAGTAAACAATGTGAACCTTCAGGTCTAGGTGTAGACGGTGTCATTCTGGGAATTTTCAAAGCCACACCTGATGCCTGTGGAGCATTTTTAATTTTTAAAAGCATGCAACTGAAAAAAAATCATGCAGCTCATTGCAGACTGCTGCCCTCCCTGTTGTTATTTTAAAGAAAGTGCATAATTCGTGTAGCTCTGTGTGCGCGTAATGCTACATAAAGTTATTGGTGTCTTGGTAATTAAAATGGAAATATGCAAATTAGAGCTGAAAATGGGCAGCTCTGTGAGAAAGTGTCTCTAGGACAGAATTTCTGGCATGCTTCGTACACGTGGTATGTTCAATGTCTTACACAAAACCATTAATAACCACTTTTCCTCACATAGTTTGCTGTTTAAAATGATTCAGACCCAAACTATTCATCATCAAAAATGTGATGCTTTAATCATGTAAAGCATCAAACAAAAAATTCACACCAAATCTTTTCAGTCAGAGCTCTATCTTACGTCCATTTATAAAATGAAAAAATAATCCAAAGAAGGTCTTGGGAGAATAACCAATCAACATATTTAAAAGAAAATTTCACACTTTTTTTAAACACCTTATCAGAGATAATATCTGTGTAATCAATTCTACACAAGAGCAGGAAGAGAAACGTATTTCTGTAATATTTAGTGTCTGATGTTTGCTTCTTTAGTTCTGTCCAGGAGCTACAAGCCTAATGCCGTGAACATGAAGTAACAGAATCATTTCTGTAAATATATTCACAAATCTTCATATATTTACTTCAAACAATGAATGCTGAATGGTTCAGCTATGAAATCTTAAAAAAAAAAAAAAAAAAAAATCACACAACATTATGAATATGGATTATCCTTACTATTGTATTGAAGGTCAAAGTGAAATTATATTACTATCTTTTAGTATCTTTCCTATAATGAGGATATTAAGTAAATCTTAAAGCACTCCATGTTGTGCTGTTACAGGAAAATAATCAGCTGTGGGGTGATGAAATGCGACGTGGCTCCAGCGTGAAATGGAATTAGTTACCACCCTGAAGGGGTTTATTTGATTAGCACAGCAATCTGGCAACAACTATAAGTTTTATTTAAACAACATTGATTAACATCATGTCATTCAATTTATCCATTTACTGTTACATTTAATGTCGTGGATTGTTCTTGAAAAAAAGTCACATACGTTACAGCAGATATAAATAATCGTTTGTTCAATTTCTCTTGAAGTTAATTAGACAAAAAAAAGCAGTTTGTTACATCACTTCCTCCATCCTGAAGACTTTGCTGTGGAGTAAAACCAAAAGTTTCACTGACACTGGAGACTCCTTCCAATAAATAAACGATTCTTTACAGAAAACGGAATCATATGGTTTTTTTTTTATGAATCTGTTTATTATTAGTGGTTGTGAATGAGCTGTTACTATAGAAACGCTAATGTGTACATTAATATAAACTGCTGTTATAGAAAATGAATCAACACCTGAGAGAATTCAACAGCGCTGTAGTATAAATAAGATTAATCACGTGTGAAGCAAGTACACAAAGATGTGGTCATGTATTTAAGGAAAGGATTTTGGGTGAGACAGATTTCCAGTCGCTGATGCACGCAAGCTTCCGTCGTTCCAAAAGTAAAGAAGCAACACCAGACACCAAGCATGCACACAACAAGAAGGTTAGGAAAGGACATTTGATATATTTTGCAAAAACCGTTAAACACTGAAACAGAGAATGAGACAAGAAAATATAAAGGTCCTACCTTACTCTTTTAGATGCTTGCTTACATATAACCACACAGGATATCTTTCAGCTTATGTTTTCGCAAATAATCACCGTTAACGCTTCCATAACCTCAAACATAACCACTCATAAGGCTCTTTTTACACACTGCATAACAGAACGGGCTACTGTTCGCTCTGATCCACAATGTCTTACACGTAATCCTCCGATATTCCCGTTAAATCTGGTATTTTAATTCCCACTCTTGTGACTTTATCAACTTTCAAGTACTCAAACATCTCTATTCAAGGCAAAATCAATGCCCCATCATGTCGTGTAATATTTACTGCTAGAAAAGCTACTTTTTTTCAGACGAATATTTGGGTTTGTCCTTCAAGACCCAATCAGGAACGGCCAAACCAGCGTCAGAACTTCAACACATGTTTGCACTTGACATATTTCCAGAAATAAAATGTAATTTCATTTTTCTAGTTACACACCATATTAGGCTGTAAAACTAAATGGCAGCAAATGATCAGATCTGTGAACCCAGAGGCATGATATTAAAAATGAAGAAAGAAATTTCACTCGAGTAATTATATACTGTAATAATTAAAAATAACTGATAATAACCACTGATAGAGTTATTTTCTTTGGACATAAAGCAAATGAATTTGAATTTGTTGAATTTTGTTCTTTGTCAAACTCCATTCATTTCTTTAATGATAATTAATCTAGCCAAGTGATCAATATAAAGGATATAATATTGAAAATATTTATATTGTAAAAGTAAATAGGTAATTATACTGATACTGCTAAAGACCACCCTCAGTAATATTTTATCTCTTGGACTAGGGTATTATTTAATACACTAAATTCTTGTAATCATATTTTTTAATTCTCATTCCTAAATTAACTGCCACTCAAATCTAGAATATAGAGTACGTGTTGTTGTTCTCTGTAATTGCAGTCACACACAAAAAAAAAGAAAAACTGGCCTGCCAGTTCCACAGATTCCTGATTGGAGCTTTAAACTCCAAAACCTCACATTCATGTGCAGTCAAGTCTGTCGTGTCTGACTTCCGTTTCCTATTTCTTGCGCAGTGACTCCAGGTAGCCGATGAACCTGCGCAGGTTAACCTTGACGTTGTCCAGGACGCACAGCTGATCCGGGCTGTACTTCCCTCGGCCTTCCTTCCGGATCTGTCGCACAAAACGACAGTGAATTAGTGTGCGAGTGTGTGTCTGGGCGCCGTAGTACATCTAAAACCTGTGCAATTTCAGCTGTCTTTTAAAATTACTACTTGTCACACTGTATAAGATCCTGATTAAATCTGCTTGATCAGAGTACCTGATAATGATCCTCTAACGATAAACCCTCAGTTATAGAAAATAACTACGTTTATGTCTGCTTACGTCATTAATCAGCATGATCTAGAAATTAGCTTGTGCAGAAAAGGGACATGCATAAACACAGCCAGAACTTTGTCGTCGGCCATCTTTGGTCGCAGTTGCGATAAATCGGCTGTCACATTATCTCCAAGACTGCTGATCTCGAAGAACTCTTATATGATGTTTGTTTTTTTTGGCAGAAAAAGCAAAATTGGGCTGAAAAATAAATCTCACAGTGTAAACCCAGCTGAAGTGTGTGTATACCTTGGCAGTGAACGCAGGCTGCAGGGATTTCAGAGCTGCGAGCAGGTTGAGGTTTTGTGCCGCTCGCTCTGCCTCCTCGCCGTCTGCAAAAACATCGAACAGAGCGTCCAGCGCCTCTCCACACGCCACCAGGTTCACGTCTTTAGACGCTACATTCAGCAGTGCGTTTCCTATCAGCTACAGAGACAAGACAAGATAACAAGAAAACTCATTATAAAGCTTTATTACTGATTATAGATTAAAGTCACAATAAACGGAGATGTTTACCTGCAGTGTCTCAGCAGATCCCTTGTCTTTAGCCAGCGTGCTTCCTGTGATGCCCAGAATGGCCAGAGCGTTCACCCTCACACTCACCACATCACACCGCATTGCTGCTTCACACACGCTCATCAACTGCTGAGGGCTCATACACTGCACACACACACACACACACACACACATATATATATATATATATACAAAGATCTCTTAAATAACCACATTAACAGAGGATAAAAAAGGTCCTTCTAAAAGTATGGGAACATGGTCAAGGTGTCCTAATGAGACAATGAATGGACGTTAGTCTTTATTTTGAATTTGACTGGTCAGATTTTAAGAAATTCAGGCTTGAGATTCAGGTAGGTTCCTCTCCCAAAGACAGTCACATTGAACTATAGTCACAAAAAAGTGTGCGTATGTAATTAGGTTATTAAAAAAAAAAAAAAAAAAAAGTGGTGACATAAGCACTTGATAATATTCTCATATCCCATGACAGGCAGTCTGATAAATATCAGTAATATTGTAATAAATATTGGTAAAATGATTATATTTTAGTTAGTGATGTTATTCATTTAAGCCTAATTAAAAGTTTTGTTGTAATGAGTTGACTGAAATTTGAGAAATATTTTTTTTCTGTATTTATTATTTTAGCAAAATTTAAAAATAACCCAACTAACTCTGATTTATAGTTGAGAGAGAAAGAGAGAGGGACAGAGAGAGGAAGAGAGAGAGACAGAGTGAGAGAGAGAGAGAGAGAGAGAGAGAGAGGGCGAGAGAAGGAGCAAGAGAGAGAAAGAGAGAGGGACAGAGAGAGGGAGAGAGAGACAGAGTGAGAGAGAGAGAGAGAGGGAGAGAGAGAAATAGAGAGAGAGAGAGACAGGGAAGGAAATAGACAGAGAGCGAGAAGGAGAGCGCGAGAGCAAGAGAGAGAAAGAGAGAGGGAGAGAGAGAGAAAGAGAGAGGGAGAGAGAGAGAGAAAGAGAGAGAGAGAGAGAGAGAGGATACAATCCATGCACTGAGCTCTATACACTACTCTCAGTACTCCCTCAGGCGTGGTTTAGACGTGACGTGTGAATGCGTGTTGTGACACAGCAGCTACGCCAGCGTCATGGTTCACATTCTCACCTGCGTACATCTCATGTACATCTATAAATACTAAAGCCATATTCACTAGCTGGCACCTGAGAGCAGAAACATCCCCCTCCGTCAGGTTTCCATGTCCTCCTTCATGTGTAGCGATTTCATGCCAGATTTGTTTGTCCGCCATCTTAAATCCACAACTATGACCTCACGTTCAAAAGTATTTACTAATCCAGATCAAGAAGATTTGTATTCGAGAGTTAATACTCAGAAAGTGTGTAAAAGGGGGGTATGATTTGAGGCACTAGAGCACGCAGGGCTGCCATCTTGCCTCGTGTTGGTTTCTATTAGAGATGAAAGATATGATTCTCAAAGTCATTTCTACGACACATTACACGCATCACGATATATACGTTTGCTTACAAACTGCCAGCAATACAGTAGCATTGCATTTATTATTGATAAACCAATGAATAGTACATTTATTTTATTTTTTTATATTATTTTTTTTTTTATTATATAACAAAAATATTTAACATGGACATGAAACCTTTATTGTTAATTTTACCAAAAAAAAAAAAAATACTAAATAAACATAAATACTAAATAAACAGACATCATAATATGTACAATATCTCAGAAAGGCATTGCGTCATAAAAAAATATATATTTTTTTATAATTTCAAAAATTAAGTATAAATGTTTAACATCAAGTCAGCTGCTTTTATTTTCATTTTAGCTAATCAAATGGTATCACTATATCCATGATATATCTCAGAAAAGTGTATTGTGACATAATTTATCATGATATTGATATTATATCGCCTGGTTTCTACCCATTTCCAAAATTCAAATAAAATTTGATTTTGTTTTTTGTGCAAGTCATCATCATCAGCTCATTTTTATTTTATTATTCAATTCAATTTCATTTTATCTGTATAGCACTTTTAAGAATAGACATTTTCAAAAAGCAGCTATACAGCAATATATAAATATAAATTATATTCTATTATTTACCATCAGTGATTTATTTAAGGTGGTTCATTTCATTTCCTGTTTACTGGGTAAAAGAGATCCACTGATAAGAGGATTTAAGAAAGATTTAATCTTAAAGTATGGAAGAGTAAAGCTAAATAAATAAATAAATGAATAAATAAAAAAGTTAAATATGTTTGTGTGAGAATACATGCGGTGTGTGTTCTGACCTGAGGGATATTTTTGGAGGCCATTATTTGGAGCAGCGAGCGCATGGCACTGGTTACGGCCTCCAAGAACTCCTCATCTTTCAAAACATCTGTAACAAGAAATAACACAGTCAAACAACAACAACAACAAAACTGATGAACTCTAAGTTTACCTCTGACTCTCTCACTAGCTGATTCACATCATATCTTGAGTAAGGAATAAAACACTTGGGGGTGTGCTGTAATTGGAAAATAAGCAGCGACATGGCGGTGTAATGAAGCGGTGTTACTGTTTTCACCCTGAAGTTGATTATATTCCTAGAAGAGTTTGTCATGAACTGTTGTATTTCTCTCATACTGCAATTTGCCAACACTTTTGCCAACAAGTTTTACATAGTAATGAATGAAACATTGTATTTCTATCCCTTTATAGCTACATTTAATGTTGTGGAACGTCCATGAAACAAGTTAGTTCCTGTCATCGCTTACGTTATAGCAGCTATAAACAGCTGTTTCCTCTCTTTTCCTGGACTCTCCTTTTCTTCCCCTTTCTTTTGAAGTTAATGTAAAAGCGCTGACACTGGAGACTCCTTCCACAAAGGTTAAATGCTAATCATCTCCCTCCAGAAAATTGCTAAATAACGTGTATTTAATCTTAATTTTATTGTTAGCACCTGCGTACAATTCCATCTGAAGTTGCTGAGTTGCTACTACAGAAACAATAACGTATTAGAGCAATTGTGTTAACAAACTTGTGATTTGAATTACAGCCTGCTGTTAAAGAAAAATTACACGACACTGTGGCTGAATATTTCAACGATATCTTTACATTAATGCGCTCGTTCTAATGTTATCGTTTCTGTAGTAACAGCTCACACACACACACGCAAAAAAAAACATTCTGTTGCTTTACAAAGTAAATTGTATATCGTTGATGTGGTGAAGCTGTGTGTTAAGCAAGACATTTACGTAACATTTTTTACGGAAGGAGTCTCCAGTTCCAGCGCTTTGTAACAGTCACGGTGCTTCGTAAAATTTCCCAGTACGCGAAAATCTTCAGGACAGACGAGTTTATGCTTTCCGATTTCTCTATAAAACGACAAGCTGCATTTTTTTCCCTCATTAACTAGAGAGAAAAGGAGATGCTAGTGAGAAAACGACTGTTTATCGTTGTTATTACGGCTGCACGATATTGAAGAAAAACGAGATATGAGATAACTTGTTAAATAATGCGACACGCAGTACGATAATGCTATTAGTGTGTAAAATCAATTTCAATTATATTTACATATATATATATTTATTTATTTAAAGACTGAAAATGACATAACCAACATACATGTTTCATATTCTTTTGAGGAAAAGAAAGAATTCTCTGCTATCTGCGTCGCCCTAAAACTTTGACTTTTCCTGAAGTATTGAAGTATTGAAGTCTTGAAGTATTAAAATCATTCAGTTATCGCACACCCCTGAAATATGCATATTGTGATATTTACATTTGCGATATTTCGATAATTTTGATATATTGTGCAGCCCTAGTTGTTATAACGTAAGTGAGAACAGGAACGTGTCTTGTAGACGTGCTACAACACTGACAAGAGCGATGTGATGTTCATTCATAAAGTAAACACTGTAATCGTTGATAAATCGCTGTGGTATAAGCGGAATAACTCGCTCAGGACTGTGCGTTTGTCGGAAAAACAATACACCACGTCGGGGTGGTAACGCGTCGGGCCGCATCACACCACCCGAGCATGTATTAATATTTCCGTACAAGTGTGTTATTCGTACTTATTTAAAACCTCCTGACCAATCAGAGTCGAGAATTCATCAGGGCTGGAGTATAAAAGCTAAATCAAATATTTTAAATCATGGCATTCTTTCTCTCTCTCTCATTATCTCAGGTGTCTCTCTCTCACCTGCTGAGCTAAAGATCAGAGACGAGAGGTGCTGAGCGACGGCCTGCAGTCCTGCAGCTCCACCCAAACACTCCACGTCCATCACAGCCAGCATGTTATGGAGACACGTCAGAGCCCGACACTGCACCCGCTGCATTCTGGGAACAAACACAGACGCCTTTTATTTAACATCATTTGCTCAAAGGCTGAGTAAATTACAGCGCGACTTCCCAGTGATATTTATTTTAACCTGTAAAGCTATTATTTATAAGAACAGAGAGCGCCTATAAGATAGGTTTTCATTCAGGAACGCTTTAATTACTGAATAATTAATGAGGTTAATTTACTTCTTAACGAGGCACTTCCACGCTGGATTCCTGCCGCAAACCTCCAGAGCAGCGTGGCTGGGAAACTCCGCTTTCTTCAGGACCTGAAAGAGGTGTGTGAGATGGACGGATGAAACGTAACACAGTCAGATATCTCTCTATATAACACTGATGAATGAAACCTTCCACCATAAAATAAAAAATATATAAAAAAACTCAATAAAAACAATCTCTAGTTCTTCACTGTGTTATAATTCTCGAGACAAACTGACATCTTTCATTCCGTTGTTGTTGTTTTTAATGTATTCTTAAAGTAACAGCTTAACAAATAAAGTTTAAATGAAGTTTAAATATTTATTACAATCACACACAGATGTAATTAAAAAAAACACTTTGTGAAAACAACGCAACCCCAAACAAGTCCATATATTAAGACAAATAAAACTAGCTATTCAATTAGGACAAAAGTAATGGCTCCCTATAAAACGAGGAAGTGTTAGTGCTTATGGTAGTTGATGCGCTACAGTGGCTGAGCTGCATTATTGCAAAATTCAGCACCGCAGTAAGGAAGCTCTCTTTCACCGTTTAGTCGTCTTCAGCTCTTGAGCTTTTTGCCTTTTATGGACATTTGTAGGCACCACTAAATGTAAATCAGCAGTGCTGTTAATGCACCTGGTAATTTACATCTTATCACAGTTTATTAACAAACTGACATGAGTATGAAGAAATTCGGCACCAACGATTTAGTCCATTTTGACATAGGAGTCTATAGTGATTTTTAAAAGCAAGTCAGAATTTCACTTTGTGTTCGTAAACACATGATCGAATCAGACACCTTTCCAAACTAACAGAAGACGGCTGGAGGGATCGTTTTGGTCTGAGGACCTCCATTGTTGCTATCTAACTATCGTTCCAATTTAGTTGGTGTGCTAACTAAGAATTTAACAGGTTTAGCTTGCAAGTTAGCTAACATGCCTGATTTATATTGCATAAACAAACGAACGTAGCTCATATAAAACCTACATCAAGAAACGAGCTAGCTTTCGCTAGGTATTGAGGTCAGGTTGTTACTGAGGAGTTGCCTAGAATGGACATGATTAGCTAGCTAACTCTGTTCAGCTAACAAGTGAGCCAGTGATTGTTGGCTTGTTTAAAGCATTTTATTCATTTTCCATTAACAACAGGACAGATAGTCCTTTGTAGTGGACAGCGCGTGTGTGTGTGTGTGTGTGTGTTTCACCTGCTGTGGTATGCTGTAATTCAGCAGTGTTGTGTGTAACTCTGCAGAAAGGCAGAGAGGAGAGAAGAGGCTGGAGTTCCCGTCTGCCACACCGTCGGCACATATCTCACTCTCGTCACTGCTCGACATCTCCTCCCACTCGTCATCGGAGGGTTCTACACACACACACACACACACACACACACACACACACACAAAAACACAGCTTGAGTTTTGTCACTTCACGTCATTCTCCTCTTGTCTCACACATTACTGCACACACACCATCACTAATCAGCCATTAGCAAAGTGCCAACCTCACACACGTCATCCGTCTGTCTCCTGTCTCTCTCTAACACACACACACACACGCACACACACACGCACACACACACGCACACACACACACACACACACACACACACACACACACACACAAACACACCTACCATCTGAGCAACACATGTTGACAACGATCTCCAGGGATGTTTGCTGTGCTGTCAGTAGTGCTACGGCTTCTCTCAGCTCCGGTTTGTCCCTCTGAACACACACACGCACACACGCACACACACACACACACACACACACACACACACACACACACACACACAAATGTCATATGACCTAGCATTGAGCTCTTATGTATTTAAATGGCTGCCAATCATTCAGACGAGATCTTAATTTTCTCACAGGCAGAAAAGCAGCAAAATCTTTTTCCATCTTTTTCCCGTTCCTCTTTCCTCTATTCATCTTTATCTCTCCCTCGTCCATCTCCTCTTCTTCCTGCACGCTGGCCCCGGCCTGCTGCTCCTCCACCCCGGCTGACTCCGGATCAGCCGTGCCGCCGCTGGCCAGGCGACTCGACTCTCTCTGCCACAGGTCTGGGATCAGCGCTCCGGCGTCCAGACTGAGACAGTGTGCCAGAGTCTTCACCACGGCAGAGAGAGCCTCGGCCTGACGGGAGGAGGAGAGACAGCTCTTCAGGTTCCACACGGTTCCTGAGAGAACGGAGGAAGAGATCATCAATCTTAACACACACCTTAACACATCTACTGCTCAAGATACATGACAAAATCAACAAAGAATAAGACAAAAATGAATCAGAACCAGTCGATCAGACAAGAGAACGAATTAAAATAACGCATCGGGTGTGTGCAGAAAGAGGCGGGGCGAGGTGAGGCGGGGCGGGGCGAGGTGAGGCAGTGCCGCTGTGGTGACTCTGGATCCATCGTCTCTGATCTGCGGATCTACGCTAGTGCTTCGTAGCTGGAGAAAAATACTGTCATGCTCCTTACTTACCTTTTCGACTACATGGTGGTTATTTTTTGATAAAATGTTTATTCCCTAGCAAACCTTTCCGTAGTGTACATTTCTGTTACGTCTCTAACACTAGCTAATACCAACCACTAGAACTAGCGTACCTGATGACACCTCATCAGACGTTATGCTAGCGTAACCTCCCTACCAAGGAGCTGCTGTGAGCCCGTAATGGCAATGTGCATTTCTAAAATGATTTGGTGTTGCATCTAAGAAGGAATTAATACTTAGGAAATTATTGTATTTGAATTTCTGTTTTGGAAACTTAAAAATTAACATATTGTGGAAAAAAAATTCATTGATTAAAATAGCTTAGTTTTAGTGACTAAAACTGCTGCATTTTTTCATTAGCAAAGTCAAAACCAAAACAGTAAGCAAAGGACTAAAGCTAAAGGTGAGTTAAACTAAAAGTAAAAGCAAATTAAACCAAAAGTAAAAGCAAATTAAACCAAAAGTAAAAGCAAATTAAACCAAAAGTAAAAGCAAATTAAACTGAAACTAAAAGCAAGTTAAACTAAAACTAACAGCAAAATAAAAACTAAAAGCAATTTATTCTAAAACTGCAAATTAAAGCTTAAAACTTCATTGACTAAAACTGTTTAGTCCAAAACTGCTGCATTTTTTTGTCATCCAAGTCTAAGACTAAAAATAAAATTAATAACCAAATGTCTACAACTAAATGCAGACTAAACTAGAACTTAATGTAAACTAAACTAAAACTATGTAGATTAAATTAAAACTCAATGCAAATTAAATGAAAACCAAAACACTCATGTGTGTGTGTGTGTGTGTGTGTGTGCGCGTGCGTGTGTGTGTGTGTGTGTGTGTGTGTGTGTGTGTGATACCTGCAGCCAGAGTGCGTAAGAGAACATGTTCCATGCTGGAGTGTGTGGAGAGCAACACGTTCTCTAAAGCTGCCAAAACGGCGCCGTTCACACTTCCTGTCAGGTCGGAGTTATCCTCGGTCACTGTGTGCAAGCAGTGTGCTGTAAACACACACACACACAAATAAAGTGCTGATTACTACAGATACCACACACAATACAATGTGTGTGTGTGTGTGTCCATTTAAGACAAAATACTATTCTACTAATCTCAGGGTTTGTTGGTTTGTTAAGTAAAGAATAAAACACTCCAAGTCATGCTGTTCTAGGAAAATAATCAACGACGGGGAGGAGTGATGAAGCGGCGTTACTGTTGCCATGGTGAAGTTGATTGATGTCCGAAAGCATTTCATTCTTCAGCAATTATACCACAGCACTTTGCCAACAATTACAATGTTTCATTTCTTAAATAACAACACGTCATAGTTTTTATCCGTTTACAGGTACATTTAAATGTTATGGAAACAAGTTACAGCTGTACCTCTGACACTGGAGAATCCTTCCAAAAAATCCTAAACAAACATCTCTTAACAGAAAACTTCGCCAATCAACAACCTCACACGATTTTCATTTGTTTATGAGAAGCGTCCAACATCTGTGAACCTGTTGCTATAGAAACCAAAACATATAAACATATAAACCTGTGATTTGCCTTACATTCAGTGCTGCTGTTACAGAAAATAAATCAAAGCCTTCTGACTAATCAAAATAGAGAATTTAACAATGGTGTGTGTGTGTGTGTGTGTGTGCGTGTGTGCTTTACCTGCTGATAAAGCGAGCTGGATGTTGTGTGGATGTTTCTCAATGCAGGGCAACAGAACATCCAGAAGTCTCGCTCTATTAAACACCGACACTGCTGTACTGCTGCTCTCACTACACACACACACACACACACACGCACACACACACACACACACACTTAGCTAATTAATATCAAACATCAACATCTTACAAGAGCTCTACGAGTCTCAGCCTCTGATTTTTTTTTTCCTTTAGATTAGAGTAGAAATCTGGGGCTTTATCATCATTTTCAGAATAATTTTAATAATATGTAAAATTATAATAATAATAACAATAATAATAATAATAATAACATAGTAATAATAACATGTTACGTTTACACCAATACAGAAGATGCAGGTTAGAGGATTGTACCAGAGATTCCAGAGTAAATTCACAGCTTCATTGGCTACATCCTCGACTGTCGGTTTCTGGTCCTTCTTCCCGGGACTGGAGCTCACCTGCACCCCCATGCAGCACTGCGCAAACACACAGCCAGATTATAAATGCACGGTTATAATGATAATATTATTTATTTAAATTCTTATTTATATTTTTCAGTTTAAAGTAATTTACTTTTGTAGATGATGTAGACATTAAAATTAAAAATTCTGGTTAGAAACAGCTGATTTCATGTTAAAATTTTATACTGAATCATTAAAATTGTACAATCTTTTAAATTTGTTATTATAATTATATTTTAATTTTTTTTTTTTCAAATCTTTTTTTTTTTCACTGTAAAGTAATTTATTTTTGTTTTGCTGGCAGTTATTTTATTTTATTTTTACTAAGTTATTAAATTTTTTAAACATTTTTTACATATTTATTTAAACAAATATACACATTTATAATAAACATTATATATATATATACATTACACACACACATTTTCTGCAATACGACTGTATTGCTGGCAGTTTATGAGCATGATGAATAATGTATCATAGAAAAGTATTGTGATATTTTTGTCATTTAGCCCTGACCTATTAGTATGCAAACTGTAATAAAACATAAAAAACCTCCCCATGTTCAAAAACGTTTGCCTTGCAGTGTCTGTGGGGAAAAATACAGTGTTTAGTGTTAAATATAAATTAAAATATTATAGAAATATAAGCTATTATATTATTTACAGGAGGAGTAAACAAACTTTGGCCTGACAGTTTTAATAATTTATTGAAAGAAATTATGTTCTCTTATTTCAAAACGGCTGAACGCTGACATGAGGCATTTCACACTGGTACTAATAAACTAATAAACTTCTGCTGATCACAAAATGGCGCACTAGCTCTTGACAAGAACAGTGGATGTGGCTAGACTATTTAGTCTGGGATTCATTTTGTCATGTAGCGTGATGTACATAGAAAATCTGTTCTACGTTCCATGTCTGTCTGTGATTCCCAAAACAAATCTCTTTTCCATTTTTCCTTCCACACGCTGGAAGCGATATCTCACCTCGTTCAGCAGAGCGGTGAGAGGAGTGAGGACGTCCTGCCTCACCATGTCCTCACACACCTCCGCTCCACCACACACACTCAGGTTCCTGTAACACACAGACATTTCTTTACACATTAACACCAGCCAGGAATTTGACATTTCACTATGTTTGTTTTAACACAATTCCTATTATTATTATTATTATTATTATTATTATTATTATTATTATGAAAGTAGAATGTGTAGTGTGTGTATTTATGGGAGTTTTATGATTATCACCAAGCGCTCTCTGTTTGACAAAAATGTAGATACGAGAAACATTTACCGTCTCTTCTAAAGCATCTGTTTTTCGTTTCATGATTCAGGAAGTGTTTAATATGCGAGCGAGGGCCACAGACACACACTACAAGACTCAATACGGCAAGTAACAGCAGTCAAACTTCTTTTTTTTTCCAACGTGAGAAGACATTTGTATAGAAAATCACGAACATGTGTATCCAGACAGGACTAAAATGATCAGATGAGCTCGGAGTTTGGGGAAAAACAGTATGTAATTCAGCCTGTAATTTTCTCAGAGGAGGAAAAAGAAAAACACAGACAAGGCCGATCCGGATGGAAATTAAATCACAGAGTAGCTCCTGGAAAATAAAGAATTAGGACCCAGGACCCCATGTAAAGCTGTGCGAATAGGGCTTTAGATAGATTTGCTTTCACATTAATGAAGTTAAAAAGATTTACCATGACACATCAACAGAGGCCGCAGCTTTTAAGTAGGAAAATTGAGTCAAGACAAGAGATCAGTAATGTGAGATGAAGGAAATGGGCGGGGCTTCCAGAAGTCAGTTAATTAAAAAAAAAATCTACCCAGCTGTCAATCATTCCAGATTCACACTGCAGTTGGCTTTCTGCATTTGCTCTTAGATTGGGGAAAACAGAAGCTTGCATACTCTGATGTTAAAATACCACGTTCCTACACTGAATGCGTAAAAGTTGTCAAGTCTGAATAAGTGTGCTGCTGAGAACGTTTAAGTTTACAGACTTTTTGTGGCGGTAACAAGTCAAGCACAGCTCCAGAGAAATCCACGATAGTGACAAATCATCACCAATTTGTAATCAACTCAGTAATGTGTGTAAGAGTGTGCAGTACCTGAGCGCTCCGGTGGCCGTCTCTCTGACCGCCAGGCTGCTGTCCAGAAGAAGCGGTGCTAACCTCCTCACTGCGTCTCTGTGCAGGAAGCCCGGGATCGTCTGACTCTGCTGAACCACCCGGGAAATACTCGCACACGCGTACTCACGTATATCTGCACTCGGACTCTGCAACTGAGACACAGACAGAGACAGGAGGTCAGATATACGGGCAGGGATGGGGAGAGACAGACACACAGACAGACACACACACAGACACACAGACAGACACACAGACAGACACACAGACAGACACACAGACAGACAGACACACACACAGACACACAGACAGACACACACACAGACAGACACACAGACAGACAGAGACACTCAGAGACACAGACAGACAGAGACACACACAGACAGAGTCACACACAGACACACACAGACAGACAGAGACACACAGAGACACAGACAGATAGAGACACACAGACAGAGACACAGACACACAGAGACATACAGAGACAGAGACACAGACACACACAGAGACACAGACAGATAGAGACACACAGACAGAGACACAGACACACAGAGACACAGACACACAGAGACACACACAGACACACACAGACAGAGACACACAGAGACACACACAGACAGAGACACACAGAGACACACACACACACAGAGACACACACACACACAGAGACACACACACACACAGAGACACACACACACAGAGACAGAGACACACACAGACAGAGACAGAGACACACACACAGAGACACACACAGACAGAGACACACACACAGAGACACACACAGACAGAGACACACACAGACAGAGACACACACACAGAGACACAGACAGAGACACACACACAGAGACACACACAGACAGAGACACACAGACAGAGACACAGACAGAGACACACACAGACAGAGACACACACACAGAGACACACACAGAGACACACACAGACAGAGACACACAGACAGAGACACACACAGAGACACACACAGACAGAGACACACACACAGAGACACACACAGAGACACACACAGACAGAGACACACACACAGAGACACACACACACAGAGACACACACAGAGACACAGACACACAGAGACACACACAGAGACACACACAGACAGAGACACAGACAGAGACACAGACAGAGACACACACACACAGAGACACACACAGAGACACACACACAGAGACACACAGAGACAGAGACACAGAGACACACACAGACACACACAGACACACACAGACAGAGACACACACACACAGAGACACACAGAGACAGAGACACACACAGAGACACAGACAGAGACACAGAGACACTTTAGTACTTTAATCATTTTAAATAAGTAAAAGTGCATTTTAAATTAAAGTTTGTTATTATTAGCATTATTATTATTTTATAAGTAAATATCAAAAATAAACATAACAGTATAAAAAGTATAAAAGTGTAAACTATCATTACTTCATCCTAGTTCAAATATTTATTACAATTTTTATTTTTTATTTATTAAAAATGTATTATAATTTTTTTAATCTTTTTTTTTAAATAAGAGACAGAAAGAAACTTCAACTTAGTTTGACTCTTTAGCACGTTAACCAGCTAGCTTTGATTTGACACCTACACAAGACTAATCTACTCCCTAAAAGTGGTCTAAATTAACCCTGTTTACGTTTTAAGCCATAAAAGAAGTTTTAATCTAATAACATTTCGCGAAAATAACGAAACCTCGCCATCTTCCCACCCACTTTCCGACACGTCCCGCCCCCTGCGCTACGATTGGCTAATAACAGCGTTTGATTGACAGACCACGTGACAGTATATACTACGAGCCAATCATTGCGCAGACACGAGCTCCTAGTAGCCAATCAGATCTGAGGAGGCTGGATTTGTCAGAATTCGGATAGGGATTTAAAAAAAAAAACATGCACGCTTACCTTTTCCAGTAATTCTGCATGCGGAGACTCAACCTCTTCTTCTTCACCCTCATCTTCAGCGGCGCGTTTCACAGCTTTTACCGGAAGTCCATCCGGACAAAACTGCGCGCGCTTAAACCTCGCGTTCTTCGTCTTTCCCATCGCGCTACGTTTTAAATAAATAAATAAAATAAACCCAACTGAACCGACAGACCCTACAGCACAGGAACACACACTGCCATGTGGAACCTGGGCGCCGCTACCGCAAATCAGCCGCAAAGCGAACCACACTGTCGCGCGTTGTCGCAAAGTTTGTGTCAATTACGTTTGGCGCCATCTAGTGCCCAGATTGTGGAATTGAATTTTATTGTGAGAGTGAACTTTCTGTCTGAGGTGTTAAAGTGATAAATAAAAGGATGGAGGAAAATATTCAGAGTGCATTAATCAATCCAGTGCTATTCAAACTGAGTAAATATATCATTAAAATATATTACAATCATATATACACAGTTTTTAGTACACATAAGCACTTTTAAATATGCAGTATGTTTTTACATTTTTAATTTATATTCATATTTTTCTTTACACCTGATTCATTTTTCATGTGTTTTTCCTCCCTACATTTTTCATTTATTTTAATTTTGTTAATATTTCATGTATAATGCATGTCTTTTTTATTTTCACGCGTGATTTTCTTTTACCAGTGATTCATTTGTTGTCGTGTGTGTGTTTCTTTTTTAGATTTATTTTCCCGTTTTATTTATTTATTTATTTATTTATTTATTTTCACATTCTAATTTTCTCCTGAAGTGTTTTCATTTTCAGAATGGATTTTGTCATATATTTTCAAACATGATGCTTGCAGCATGTAGTGCATCTGTCTTCATTTTTCAGGTTTTGTCACATTTTTTTAAAAATTATTTTCACATGTAACTTATTTTAGCATGTACATTTTTCACACAGTTCACACAGTACACACACACACACACACACACACACATGTATATATATATATATATATATATATATATATATATATATATATATAGCTACAGATATAGATATATAGATATATACAGATATACACACACACACAAACACACACTGAACAGCCAAAACATTAAAATAACATTAAAATATTGTGTAGTTCTCCCTCGTGCCTCCTAAACAGCTCTGACCCGTCGAGGCATGGACTCCACAAGACCTCTGAAGGTGTGCTGTGGTATCTGGCACCAAGACATCAGCAGCAGATCCTTTAAGTCCTGTAAGTTGCGAGTTGGGGCCTCCATGGATATGACTTGCATGGATATGACAGCTACCTTCTTCCATTGCTCTGTGGCCCAGTTCTGATGCTCATGTGCCCACTGTAGACATTTTCGGCGGTGGACAGGGGTCAGCTTGGGCACTCTGACCTGTCTGCAGCTACGCAGCCCCATACGCAGCAAGCTGCACTGCACTGTGTGTTCTGACACCTTTCTATCATAGCCAGCATTAAATTTTCAGCAATCTGTGCTACAGTAGCTCTTCTGTGAGATCTGTTCCAGTCGGTCTAGCCTTCACTCCCCACGCGCATCAAAGAGCCTTGGGAGCCCATGACCCTGTCGCCAGTTCACTGGTTGTTCTTCCTTGGACCACTTTTGGTAGCTACTAACCACTGCATACTGGGAACACCTCATAAGACCTGCCGTTTTGGAGATGCTCTGACCCAGTCATCTAGACATCACAATTTGGCGCGTGTCAAAGTCACTCAGATCCTTACACTTGCCCATTTTTCCTGTTTCCAACACGTCAACTTCGATAGCTGACTGTTCACTTGCTGCCTAATATATTCCACCCCTTGATAGGTGCCATTGTAATGTGATAATCAATGTTATTCACTTTACCTGTTAGTGGTTTTAATGTTATGGCTGATTGGTGAATATATACATATACACACACACACACACACACACACACACACACACACGCTGTTCACATGATGCCACACTTCTACTTGAATTCACTGCCGTTTCAGGGTTTAATATGTTGAAATGCACCTTCACATGTTTTTCTTATGTGATCATTTTACTCATGTTAAAATAACATATAATCACATGTGAAATGTATGTGAATAATGAATATGTTGCAGTTGTCATTAAGCACTGTGCAATTCTAATGATTTATAGTGAAGAAATAAAAAAAAGAAAATCTTTCTAACAGAGAGAGTGCTCTCTTCAGCCGGATCATCTGATCCCTGACCCATTTTCTCCTTCCTGGAGTGCAGAGATTTTTTTTTTCCTCGGCTCCAGCACGTGCCGAACCTCTGCAACCGCCCTGGGAGAGAAGCTGAGAGCCACAAACTTCACCACAAATATGCATTTCAAAATCAGCTGCACGCCACACACAGTGCCGCGGACGCGCAGGGAGGCTGAGACGAGTGTGAGGCGAGGCTGGAGACTCCAGATGAAATCAGGGCAGGATTTCAACATGACACACATCTTAATGACACCAGGCGCTTCAGTGGAGTGTGTTAAATAAACAGGGTTAATCTGTAACACATGCACAAAGATAACCAAGACCATAACAGATATCATGCCTGCTGAAAAAAAAACAATAGAAACCATCACAGAAATTCTAATGTTTTCCATTTCAAATAACACTACAACCATCAGCTAACCATTACAACCATTACCATTACCATTATTGGTCCTTAATGGCATAACATACCACCAATAGAAGGCAACAAATTACCAGTAGAGACCCACAGGGACGATTACGGTTTCCATTAAAACCAATACAAGTCCCATTATAACCATTAAAAACCATTACAAATTCTATGAGGGCTTCTATTGTTCTTTCAGCAGGGATGAACACAGGTCTCCTTATGTACATAAAACCAGAAATATAGTCATTACTATTAGGTAATTTATTTATAAAGCACATTTAATACAACACATGTTGACCAAAGTGTTGTACTTAAAATGCAAACTTAAGTGTGTTTTCAGTCTTGATTTAAAAACCGTAACAGAGGGAGCAAATCTGACGTCCATCTGAAGCATTACTGATACTGAAGATGTGATAAATAAATAAAGGATAACAGCAGAAAGCTTTTTCAGTGTCACTCAATAAAAAAGGTTATAAGATCTCTGACAAGTAATAAAACATGAAAATGTGTGTATTAAAGCGTCTCAAAGGCATAGCAAATAATCTAACAGGCATAGCAAATAATCAACACACACACACACACACACACACATATCCAGACTGATCCAAAAAATCTGAGCTTATTTAACCCTTTACACGGGATCTTCACTTATATATATATATATATATTGGAGTCCAAATGTCTGAGACGAAAATCTCGTTTTTTTTTTTTAATTTAAATGTTTAAATATTCTATATTGATGGTTCTGAACTATTTCTAGGTCACTGTTTAAATGTAATGTGAACTCCTTTGTACAAAAAGTCAGATTGTGCTTGAGTCTTATCCCTTCTATTGTCCAGACGACACCCCGATGGATTTGCTCTACCATCAGTTTTTATACAAATGAGTACAGTTCATGTCAGCTTGAGTGCACACCGTCATTAAAGCTAATATTTTAACATTTGGAACGTGTTAATATTTCTATTTTCTCTCCAGTTGTTACTGCTAATATTCTGTAATTACAGATGTAATTAAAAATTATAAAACATAGTTTCCTCATATGTGCCTTAAGTGAAACGTGAAAATAAAAAAGTGAAAGTGAAAATAAAAAATAAAAAATAATAATAATAAATATTTTTTATTAATTAATTTAAAAAAAAAAATGTAGATGTGAAAAAAATCTGTGAAACTTTACATGAAATGTCTAAACATCACATGTATACTTTTCTGTAATGGTCATCTGTACTGAATGTCAAATTGTATGAATTTATTTACAAATGCTGAAAATATACAATAAATTATATCTTATATATATCTTAAATCCAGACTAATTCATCTAATAGTCCTCATTTGGACATTATTATTAAATAATTTATGTAAAACTCTTTTCCAATTTTGTGACTTTCAAATTTAAAACATAATTTTGCCTATTATATAAATGTAGATCTAGACGCATAGAGGATAAATCATCTCATAATTATTTTAAAATAATCTCTGAATGAAAAATATTTGATCAATCTGCCCATGTTCAAGACGTTTCTCTTGCAAGAATATAATTGATAGAAAGATAAAGATAAAAAACGTGAGCAGGCGTCAGAGGACATCAGAACAGTAAAATGGGGTAAAAACATTGCAATGAGTTTTTTAGATCTAAAATATTACGCAACCCCTGATATCTAAATTAATAGGAAATAGGTTTGAAAAAAGCTAATGTTGTTACAGTTGAACATTTAAAAAAAATGGCCGAGATGTGCTGTTGAGCGTCAGTGTCAGCCATGTTGGATCAAAAGGATCAACATTTATAGAAATGAGTCATAAAAATCAGGATAGTGGTGTTTATAACTGTGCAGTGGTTTGGAGGTGACTTAGCTTTTATCTGTTTTTCTAAAAACAGCAGTATAATACAATAAGATACAATATGGTGCTGTACGATACTATACAATAAGATACAATCAGATATGATTTGATATGATAAGAAACAATATGATGCCATATGATTCAATATGATGCAATAAGATATGATACAGTTGGCACATGATGATCAATATGGCACAATCTGATACGATATGATACAGTATGATATGATACCTTAAGATAAGATAAGCTAAGCTAAGCTAAAATAAGATTATGATATGATATGATACGCTACGATACAATGTGATACTTTATAATATGATACAATATGATACTGTACAATATGATACAATATGATATGAAAAAATAAAATCTTATATAATATGACATGATATGATATTATAAGATACAATAAGATATGATACAGTATGATTCAATTTGATACACTATGATACGATATAATACAATATGATAAAATATGATACAAAGCTACACCCTGACTGAACGCTATACATGACAACGGATTTGTAAAGACATTTTACAGTTCAGATCTAAAGCTTTGAACCTCTGACTCCTTATTATTGTGTGAATAAAGTGCTCACAACACAATGACTAAAGCTTTCAATGTGATTCTTTGAATCACTTGGTGTTGATTCATATTCATGTGAATTCATATTCATGAGAATCTCACAAGAAGGTTGAATATTCATTTTAGCGTGAATTAATTTGTAGGAACTGAATCATGTGACAGACCTTTTCTATCAGCAGTTTAGTTTTTTTTTTAAAAAAACACATGATCACGGGTCATGGAGATTCACCACTAGATGGGAGCATCAACCCACGCTGGAAGCATCTGAGTCAACTTTACAACCCTGTTGAATAATTTCACAGTAATTCTGTGTTTCATAGCAATGAAATACACATGCTGAAGTATAAACTTCGGTCCCATCCCACCAAACGACTCCTGGATCGACTCCTCTGCTCATATGTGCACCTGAACCGCCTGCTGTTCTGGAAGTACACCATCCTTCATGTGTAAAACCCTGTAGACTCTGCTCCGTCATTCGGTTCCTGTGGTTCCTTCGCAAACAACTGCAAGCCATTACCACGTAAAGCCCAAACGTGAGCCGGGCTGTGCTGCGTGCCCCCAGCTGACCTGCTCTACATGCCGTTTTTGCAGTGAAGTGAATTGAAGGAGACACGCTTGTTGTATTGGTTGGCAGGAGGCCTGCGCATTCTTGAGGATCTCAACCACAAGGCTCTGCTGCAGAACAGAGTGCAAAGGGCGAGAGAACACATTCCTGCTGTCTTTGCTGTTTTTTCTACTCTTATGTCATTCAGACAAAAGGACACCAGTCTGTGTGTTGCTTTAGTTACTGAATTCAACATATAAAAATTGAAATGTTTATATTACAACGATTATAGGCGGAGCTATAAATGTGTAAAATTGTTTATAGCACAGTGCTGTTATATTCTCAAATGGGTCAGCAGGCATTAATTTTCCATCAACAGAGACTCTGACAATAAACAGGTTTATATTAATGCCCTTGTTCTAATGCGTTATTGTATTGTTTCCATAGTAACGGCTCATACACAATGAAATGTACGGAGGACGTTCCACGTACATAATCTAAAACTTACAGCAAATGGATTAAAAAACATTCTGCTGTTTAACAAAGAAAAACTCATAATCGTTGATGCGCTGACGTATTCTGTTAGATCTCTTTATTTGACGTTTATGGAAGGAGTCTCCAGTGTCAGCACTGTGTAACGGTCAGTAGGAGTTTGCATTTTGCAGGTTTTTTTTTTTTTGGTAACATGACAAGCTGCACTTCAAGAGAGAAATAAAGCAAGGCTGGTGAGGAAACGAGACCGGTGTTTATAGTAGCTGTAACATAAGTGATAACAGGAACTAACTTGTCTTACAGATTTTCCACAACATTAAATGTAACTATAAATGGATAAAAAGCATGACGTCGTTCTTTAATAAATGGGGAAAAAACATTTAATTGGAAAATTGCTGTAGTATACAATGAATAAAACACTTCAGGAAGCGTTGTTACTGGAAAATAATCGACTTCAAAGCAATAACCATAACTCTGTTTTGCATCGTTGTTGATTATTTTCCAATAACAGCATGCTCTAAGTGTTTTATCAGTTAAGTAAAAAAATTGAGGTTTAAGAGTTTTTGTGTGTGTGTTTTTGGTGTTGTGGACACAAATAAGCCAGTATACATATTTAAAAGAGTATACGGCGTATCATTTCTGGGAAAACTGTGATTTTTCTTTGATGATTCATCCTGCAATAATACAATCTGTGACCAATTAATTTGTGTGTTTGCTTTTCCAGGACGAAAATACAAATTGTGATGTTAGTTTTATAAAGTTCCATCTCCCATTCATTCTAAATCCAGACCTAATTTATTTTATTGCAGTTTTTTCTAAAATCTCTTTGAGTTCTAGTATTCTTTGACATGCAAGACCGTTCACTGATCACTGATCATGATTAGTCTTAGTGACATTTCTAAGTGCTATCTAAGTACTTATCCCATCCATCATGTTTAGTTCTGCCTCCTTCTGTCCTTTCTGTCCTGGTTTCTGATCGGTTAGTGGAAACCTGTAGCGTTTTATCATCACCTCTATGCATGAATTGGCTTCTGCCTGCCTCATGAGTCACTTTAAGAGTCATTTAAACATAATATCAACACTAGTGCCACATGGTTACGATCGAGTTCTGGGGGTTCTGCTTGTACTCATGCGCTCAGGCCATGTGGGTCCATGGGTCCGTATCCATCTCCCCCTAAACTCCCCTCCATCATCCGAATCCCTGTTTCCCAATCCGACCTCCTTTTTGCCAAGCTCAGAGAGCGTTTCCACTCGTCGAGAAGTGCTAAAAGCTCACTCCAAGTGCGTACGCCCTTCAGATCTCGTTCCCTTGGAACTGGAGTTTTGGCAGTCTGAGGTACCTGTGGGACCTGCTGTGATATTTTTCCCCACCTGATGGCTCGTTTTTTATTTATTCACCATTTGATTTTATTTGCTTTTGAGGCTTATGTGATTAACGGCCGTTCCGATGCTATCTCTCCTGTGCTGAAGGGCATTTGATTTCACTCACACTCACACACACACACTCGCACACATAGAGAGAGAGAAAGCAAGAGAGAGAGAGAGAGAGAGAGAGAGAGAGGAGGGCAGGGCCAGGCTCCAGAACTCAGTAGGAGTTTTCCTTGGGGTTTTGGACTCATGGTTTAAGTAAAATCTGCTGGGCTTCTCCCAACAGCGGGCCTACGCTGTGCTTTATCGTCCGTACTGAGATGATGATAATGTCCTCACTAATTCAGCCTCATTCAGCCAGCGAAACGGTCCAAAGACACACATTCGGAGCCCCCTGTGGCTTCACAGCAATAGCGAGGCCTTGCTCCAAGACTGAGGGAGGGAGAGAAATGATTGAGGGGGGGGGAGCAAGGCAAGCTCAAAGACTGCTGACTCAGCTAATAGGCGCCTGTCACTGATAATGCACACTGTTGTTATGTAACAGCAAGAAAGCACGCTGCAGGACAGAATAAACAGCTAATATTTGTCCCTAGTGTCATGGAAACTACAAAATGACACTTAATGAAAACGGACACGACCTTTTTCGGGAAGTTAGGGCGAGCATGTTAGAGGTGGGGAACTTCTCATTTAAGTAATAACGGCTTTCATAGACACATGCGAGCATCCAGGGTGCATATGCCTTTGCACAACCTTTGCACTTTGTTTGGTTTTTTTTTTCTAGATATGATCATTCTGCCTTCGTGGTGCTCACTTGTGTTTGGAAAAACTGTTGCACTGTAACTGATGCATGAAAATTTGGACAAAACTTCTAAACAATCATGTTACTTTATAGCAACATGCATGCATAAATATGTCAAAAATGATTGTTCTGCAATATGCACAACAAATAAAGCGCCCTATTTACTCAGTAGTGCACTACGTTACTACATGAATATCCAGAGAGCTCATGATGTCCCACAATGCACCACAACACATTAATGAACAAATAATCCACTCTAACAACATATAGAATACCCATCATGCACCTTGATGTTTCTATGCATTATGTTTTTTTTGGTTTCCTGCACTTCTTAATGTTTACTGTATTTTCTATGGTATGGTGTAGGTGCAGTCTTATCCAGAAAGGGCTGGGGTGGATGCCACGCCTAATTCCACCTGTTTAATCAGTTGATCTTGGCTTTCAGTAGACTCAGGTGTGGCTCCTGCTTGATTGGAAAGAAAACCTGCACCCACCCCGGCCCTTTCCAGATAAGACTGCATTTACATCTTTCCGGATACCCCTGATCTACACCATACCATAGACAATACGGTAAACATTATCCACCCTTTGTGGATAAGACTGGACACCCAGCTCTAGAGTCTATTGTCTGTATTTATTGTATTTATTAAATATTTTGTACTGTGTTAAAAAAATGAGCAACCAATTAAAAACAGCTCGTAATCACCTGATCAGCAGTTAAAGATGGCTGCTCTCATGAGGAGTGTCATTCAAAAAAAAAAAAAAAAAACAACTAGCACTATCTAGTTTGTGGCTAGCCGACATGTCTTGGGTTGACTTGTCACAGTTTTAAGCTCTTGAATCAGCTGATGGAATTCAGCCTACATTTTTCTGCGCTCCAAAATTGGGTGTGTCCAATAACAGCGTTTTCCATTTCTCTGACTTTCTAACATTAATGCAAAAAATGCTAACTTGTCTTTCAGCACTACTGCTTGCTATGTTCAAGAACTATTTCTCCTTCTTCTTTTTTCCCCCCTCTTCTTTTTCCTTTACTGCAAAAAAACAAACCAAACAAACAAAGTGTGCTTATTTTGAATGAATTAATAAAATACTTCTGTTTGGTGTGTGTAAATGCTCTAAGGGAATCAGTTCTGCCATTATTGAGAACAGACGTATGCTGTAAAATGATCCATGTGTCATGCACAAAAACGGGGGGAAAAGATATCACATTTACAAAACAACCCATGATTGCAGTACTGATGTTTCATTTATTAATTAATTAAGGTTATTAATTTCATTAAGTTATTATTTATTAATAACTACGATTATTTGCTCTGGGTGAAAAGACAGATGCAGCTATAACCGATAATGACAGTAAACACACACATCTGAAAGTGCTTTCAGTGAAAGCTGTCATGGAGATGTCCAGCGTGTAGCGTTCCCACCTCACAGCTCCAGGGTCTCCGGTTCGATCCTGAGCTCAGGTTACTGCTCTCCTCATGTCCACGTGGGCTTCTTCAGGATTCTCTGGTTTCCTCTCACTTCCCGGGAATATGCCAATAGGTGGGCTGGCTAAGATAAATTGCTCCAGGTGTGTGTGTGTGTGTGTGTGTGTACATGGTGCCCTGTGATGGATTGACATCTCATCCATGGCGTATTCCCAAGCTCACACCCAGTGTTCCCCGGATTTGCACTGGATCCTCCGGGACCAGGACAAAGTGCTTTCTTTTTGTGTTCTGAATAAAACCTAATTTGTCCAGCTTTAATCATTTTATGTGCACATTAAAAACATCCCATTTCCAAACTGTTCTTGTGTCTCTTTCAGTACAGGAAGTCAACCTTGACTGATAATTAAAAAAAGTTTGCTTTTGTAAAGCGAGGAAGATAAACAGCATATACAGGCTGGATAAATAAACCAGACATTTTGGATAATTGAGTGTAATTTGTTCTGTAATCTTTATACACAAACTGGAATGTCAGGACACCCACAAACACACACACACACACACACATGTTAGTACACTCAGTGACACACCCACATACATACGTGCACATAAATATGTAAACAGTTAACAAGTCCTAGTGGAAATTTCCTTCCTACTGATAGTTTTGGATACCGAATGAAAGTCAATAATTCACTTTGTTTCAAGTTTAGACAGTTCTGTAATGCAGAAACCGAAATATTTCCTTTTCAGATCTTAAATTGCATTCAATCTTTCCAGTAGAACAACAAAAATATGTTGGAGTATTTATATATAGTGGCAGAATTTTATTAGCGTGGGTTATTACTCTTAAAAATACAGCCAGCTTTACTTCACGTCTCCTCCTGCTGTGTGCGTGTGCGTGTGCGTGTGTGTGTGTGTGTGTGTGAGATGAGTTAAAGGTCAGTTTAAAGCGTCTCAGCACAGATTTAGTCCTACAGCCAGTTGACTAGTTTATCCTCTGCCTTTCCTCTCATAGTAACACTGCGTGGAAAAACCCTTTGACCTAAACTTCCGAGCTTATAATGTGATTCTTAAATGACTCACTCTGCTTGTATGGATGATTTCGATTATACCTGGATACCCAGCACACATACTTCGATATGACGTGTGTATTTACACCAATGTGATATTGTGTGATTTCTTCTGCTAAGTGGAAAGACAGTGACACAAATATTTTTTTTTTCTGGATCATCTGCTACTTTCAGATTTATTTAATCTCCTCACTCCACCATGTGATGTCATTCAGCTCTTCCTCCTTGTGATTAATCTACAGAGCATACTTTTCTAGGGCGTTGTTTAGCCATGAACACATGGCTGACTGCAATCAGCAAACTGGCTGAATATTCCAATCCTGTCAATCATATCATTTATATGATATAAATGTTATGATATGATATGATATGATATGATATGGCCTTCACACTCACCAGATTTCAACCTTACTAAACACCTATAAGTTCATCCCACCAGTATGGTTACAGAGACATTTTGGTGGCTCGTGGTGGCTCACTACCTCACTAACACACTTTATGTTTGTTTTTTTTTCCTTTAATCTGTTATATCGAGATATCACATAGATATCACACAATGCCTTCTTCAAATCAGGCAAAATCTGATTCATGCTTTTGATTGTTATCCTCTTTCAGGATTCACCACCATTTGCATTGTAAAATGCAAAATACTGTTTTATTATTTTATAAGATTGTACTGTAAATGATTAGGCAATTAGAGCAGTGCATTGGTTTACCAGAAGACGCAATGCATAATGGGACATCTAATGTTTTTAGCAGGGGTGAGGGGCAAAAATTCTCCTTTGTGTCAACCTTGAGATTAATATTGTTGTAAAAACTCAGTGCATCATCAGTGTTGAGCTAGTTGTGGTAGCTCAGAAGGTGTGTGTGTGTGTGTGTGTGTGTGTTCAAACTACCATGGTTGGACCCTTAGCCTTCTGCTCTGTTGTATCTTGCATCAGCAAATGTACTGGATTATGTTTTATTTTATACTGCAATTATATTTACAAGTATTTTCCTTGCAAAATTTACAGTATTTTACTGGAAACATAACAGGAATGATCTGTAAAGATATTACAGTACTTCAAATAGTTTTATAATTATTTACTGTAAAATACTGTAAACTCTGCTGCCAGTAAATTACTGTAAATTTTTACAGCAAATGTTTTACAGTGCACCCATAGACGATAAGTGGAGGAAAAACAATAAGAATTTATAATTATTATTATTAGTAGTAATGATTATTACTCATATTAGTACACTTCTATAGACCATAATTTCTTAAACATAAGAAAGACAAACAAGCACCAATATTATCATTATACACCTGTATGTATTAGATGCTCTGATTGGCTGTAGTGCGAGCAGAAGTGTGTGTGTGTGTGTGTGTGTGTGTGTGTGTGCGTGCTCATTGTATACATCATATAGCAACGCTAGCTGGATGCCTGGGTGTTGGGTTAATTATAAAGGTGGGATAATATACAATATTTATGAAAAGTCGTTCATGTGCTTCATATTTTTAAAACTCTCAGTCTCTGTTAGTGCATCTTCTTTCTTATGGTTACATACCATTCCTTCACTGAAATCACTGAATCAATAGTAATGACTGTAGTTACTAATAGTTACTGAATAATATGCTTTGAGATAATAATAATAATAATAATAATAATAATAATAATAATAATAATAATAATAATAATAATAATTTGGGAATCTTTACAGGGTTAAACCCTCTGAATATATCTTATAAAAATGTCTGTCCATGTTCATTAGGGAAATTCCATAAAGCAGATATAGTTTTTTTTTTTCTCAGAGTGTTATGAGTGAAGATAGAGTTCCCCTTTAACACCTATTTCTCTATATACAGCCTGCATTAACCCCTACGCATTGAACATTCCTTCCCCCTCATATGCATGATTCAGATTTCTACCCCCAACCACATGATAGTCACAGTGATGACCAGATTAGCATTATGGATGTGGCTCTGAAAAAAAAGTCATGCTACAATAGTGTATACTGTATTGAGCTCTGCATTGGGAAGCAGCTTAAAGTAAGCGCTTTCACACCACTCACACACATGAAACTGCTGAAGAATGCTAAACCCAACACTCTCAGTAGGCGTTAAGTGTTTAAAAAAAAAAAACCTACATATTCGAATTGGTCAGTAATCAAGGAAGTGTGGGATAATTCAGTATTGTATTTCCCAGGACATAAGAGGATATGAGTATGTGTGTGTGAGTGTGCATGCATGTGTATGTGCAGTGTTTCACATCGAGCTTGAAAATACTTGATTCCAGCTTTGTTGAATATAATTTGGATGTCCTGAGACATTACAGAACAATCCTGTGTGTTACAGTTTCCCTTCAGCCATCACCATAAGAAAATAAGCTGGCAAGTCTGTGCTTTCGCTGATACTCCAAGTACACGTCATCAAACATAAACTATGAAAAAATGCTAAACATCATAAAAGTAACACTGCCAGAAACCAGAAACCAGCTTGCATCATGCTTATTACAACACATAACTATTAAAACTGCTATATTAAGCCTACATAGGAAAGTTCCTTAACATGAACCTAGATATACATTTAAAAAACTTCTTCTATCGAAAGTCAGCTGTCGTGTTTCCTCAGTTTGGATGTTGACATAACAACACCTCAAGTGTTAACCACAAGTCAAGTGAAACAGAAGGTTGTGTTATGACACTGTGGTGGTATGCCTGATTTGGGTTTGATTCTTATGACAACTGACTTTGCAGCTCAGTGCACATCTGGCATGTCAGAAGTCAAAAATCAAAACTAAACTGCGATTTACAGTCAGAAAATATACACAATGCTGTCATGAAGTGTTACATGAACGTCATAAGTTTCCATTAAGTATGGAATAAAACACTCAGTGTCTTACTGTTATAGGAAAATAATCGACAACAGCGTGGAGAGTTATAATTACCATCCCGAAGTTGATTATTTTTCCATAACGGCATGTTCTGAAGTGTTTTTATTCCTCTTATACCACAGCAATTTACCAACGATTACGATTTTTTTTTATTAATTAAAGAATGATACATCATCCTTTTAACCGAGCTACGTTTAATGTCGTGGAACGTCTGTGAAACAAGTTATTTCCTGTTATCACTTACATTATAGCAGCTATAAACAGTCTTTCCATGTCAGGTTACAGAGAAAACAGAAA
This sequence comes from Pangasianodon hypophthalmus, assembly GCF_027358585.1. Classification (NCBI taxonomy): domain Eukaryota; kingdom Metazoa; phylum Chordata; class Actinopteri; order Siluriformes; family Pangasiidae; genus Pangasianodon; species Pangasianodon hypophthalmus. The sequence goes on along the minus strand of NC_069734.1, from coordinate 3,529,569 downwards.
ACGCAAACTACTCTCTCCTGAAGATTTTGGAAAACCTAAAGTTACAGTTTTACCTCAGACAATTTCAAAGCGCTGACACTGGAGACTCCTTCCAAAATTGCTAAATAAACATCTCCTCATAGTAAACTTCACTATAATCAACAACTACACATTTTTCAACATGGACCATACGCCATACACGTCTCTGTGTAAACTGTTTCTATATGATAACGTATTAGGACAAGTGCATTGATATAAACCTGTCTGAGCTACTGAAAATTAATCAACGCCTTCTGATCAATCAGTATCCCGAATTCAATAGCAATGTGGTATAAAATCTTAAATAAACAGTAAATTTTACTTAAAGGACACAATGTCACAGCACTGTCATAGGATTTCATGACAATCTTATAAATAGTTAAAAGGTATGCTTCTGTGCTTTATCTTACACATAACGCTGTATTAATAAGTAATCATGTAAATCTCATAAGCAGAAATATACTGAAACATACCAGAAATACACTGAGCTGAGTCGGTTCAAAATCAGATTTTATGTCAAAATTGTCGAAAAACATTCTTTACAGATGCTTATTAGTGTAAGCCATGTAAATAAATATTTATCTGAATTTACATCAGTTGTCATGAAGAGCTTATGAAGTCTACTCTTGTCACCAAACTTTGAGTAATATACAGTATATATGGGAAATCGAAACCAGCTACTGACCTTGAAACAGAACTAACCATGACTTTTTAATACTTCTGAATAAGGCCCTCTGATTGGCTGTAGTGTGAACTATTACAGCTAAAATATTCAGAAGTGTGTCCTAAATATATATACATCATATACCTATATACCTATATACATCATATCACAAAGGATGTGACGATGGTTGTGTTAGCTGGTAGCTCAGTGGTTAAGACATTGGACTTCTGATCGGAAGGTTGCGAGTTCAATTCTCCGCACCACCAAGCTGCCACTCCTGCAAGGCCCTTAACCCTCAACTGCTCAGTTGTGTAAATGAGATAGTTGTAAGTCGCTCTGGATAAGGGTGTCTGCCAAATGCCATAAATGTATATGGTTGTCTGGGCGCTTGGGTTTGTTTCACAGGTGCGAAAAGTAGAATAGCTATGAAAAGCAGTACTCACTTTCATATTCTTAGCCTTTTAAACCCTCAAGAGCTGTTAGTGGGTCCTCGCCCTCATAACCACACACCTTTCTTTTTAGTTTCACTCTAATTACTGATTAATACATAACAGTTACCAAATATGTTTTAGGATAAATCTTTGAGTAATAAGATGGGAGTTTAGGGGGTTACCAAAATTACTCAAAATGACCTGAAAATAATTTCCATGTTCATTAGGAAAACTGAGGAAAGCACACAGAGTTCAGAAAAAGAAATATGTTTTAAAAAATTTTGGCCCAAACAAGTTCCCTAAAAGCAATTCAACACAAAGATCATCAGTAAATGGTAGAGCGAGCATCACATTCCCCACTCTTTCTCTCTCTCTGTCTCTTAAGATGCTACAGCGCTTTTCAGAAACTGCGTCTGAGGCTTTTGTGCTATATGAGCTGCAATGAGCCAACCGGATCTCAAGACAAATTCATGGAAATGTGAACGAGTGACCAAAACGTGCTTGGATCTCATTTCTTACATTTAGCAGACACCCTTATCCAGACCAACTTACATTTATTTCCTTTATACTTCTGAGCAGTTGAGAGTTAAGGGCCTTGCTCAAGGGCCAAACAGTAGCAGCTTGGCAGTGCAGGGTCTGAACTCATAACCTTTCAAGTGGTAGTCCAATGTCTCAACCACTGAGCTACCACTGCCATGAGGTTATAAGAATGAGGTTGTAAGAAATGCATTTGTAAGAAAAAGTATGAAAGCTACTCCTACCCTTAACCTTCGTAACTTTCTGTACAATTTGCAAGTGTGAGATGATGCTAGCCACAAATAAAAATGGAAAGGGTGTTTTATTTCAATATGTCATTCTGCCTGGATCTTAATTCAGTTTTGCTTACTCAAAAACCTAAAACAAATAGAGTGCAGTGAACTGTTGCGGCCTTGACCAGGCAGGCAGGAAGCAAACACTGATCGATCGATTGGCCGATCACCTGTACACGGCTGGCAGTGGCGTGAAAGCTGATGCAGAGTGTTTGATTTGGCCAATGTAAGTGTGTGGCTTTGTGTGTGCGGAGAAGGTGACTGAAACGTGGCACTGGTGTAATACTCGAGGAAAATTACCTAGGCTATCATTTTCTACAACAAAAAAATGGACTGCAGGTGGTGCAGCGGGTAGCATTGCCACCTCACAGCTCCAGGGTCCCCAGTTCAATCATGAGCTTGGGTCACTGTCTGTACAGCATTTCACATGTTCTCCTCGTGTCCATGTGGGTTTCTTCCGAGTTCAACAATTCTCCTACCACCTCCGTAAAACATGCCGAAGGTGGACTGGCTATGCTAAATTGCCCCTAGGTGTTAATGTACTTGTCCACTGGTGCCCATTGAAGGGCTGGTTTCCCATACAGGGTGTATCCCTGCCTCACACCCAGTGCTCCCAGGATAGGCTCCAGATCCACCATGACCATGACTAAGATGAAGTGGTTACTGAAGATGAAATTGATGAATGAATTCAGAATGGTGGCCGTTGCCTTATGATTGTCCTTGAAACAATCATAACCATAAGGACCAGAACGATTCTGTGATAAGTTATAGACAGAAATATGTGTTCATATTTGGCTTGCTGCTGGAGCTCGAGGCATTAAAAGGAACACCCAAAAATTGGTGTGAAGACTTTTGGGATGAAGCTTAATCAGCTTGGCAAATTAAATAAAAAAGCAGATCAATGGTCCTATAGGTTTCTTTTAGATTATGGGATGACACTATGAGATCCTTCATCTTTGGTGCTTGGACCCCTAATAAAAACCATTCACCCATTCACATGAACACAAAAAGAAAAAGTCAAGTCATTTTATTAATTCTATTCTTATATAATATGAGTCGTCTAGGGACTCTGTTGACTGATTTGGGAATTTTGTGTAACGTTCTTCGACAGTTGCAGCCTTATTTTGTACCCATATCAAGAACGTGTGTACATGATCCACTGAACTCTTTCTTCGTGATATTAATCGATAAGCTCTGGCTCTGGCTAGAGCGGCAAAGAGAGAAATGAACCCAAAACAAATGAAAAAAGAAAAAAAAATCAGCTATTCCCGTCCTTCCTCTTTAGGAGGTTGGACATGGCTTGACCTCTATATTTGTTGTTTCTGAGTGCCAAAACAAAGGGACAAATAAGAGCAAACAGTTAATCTAGCCACCCCTTCTGACCATATAAGGTGGGAGGTCAAGGTAGGGTGGGGTGTCAGCCCCATGTGTTTGCTCATTGGTTGAGGGTTGCACTCAGTTCTCCTATCGTGTGAGCTCTCTGGGCAGATATCCAGCGGTGGCCTCTAGAGATGTCTGATATTCTCTTATTCCTCTAGCTGGAGACCAGCTGCTGCACAAAACACGTTTTAGACGTTATCTGAGATCAGAATAGCTCCTGCACCACCTTACTGAGAGAACAGAGTACTGAGATTGAACAGCCAGAACTAACAGGAATTGCAGAGGTTGGTGTGGTGATCTAGGATGCATCCAAAGATCTAGTTCTTAACAGATGATTTCTATATTTCTATATATGTTTTTAAAAGCTGTCAAGAAAACAAATGTGTTGGGTCTATCGTAATTAATGTAGTACTTGTGTTGCATAACTTATTAACAATCTGAGGTATAGACCTTCATGCTGAAGACGTGCAGAAGACATGTCGTACCATGGACATGAAGGGATTTGTTTACAAGCACATCTCAACCCTCGGGACGTACCGTAGAAGGGACGTAGAATAAGGTGTAGAATAATGTTACATGTTGTGTAGATACAACTACACAACATGTCATATTATACATCATTTCTGTGCCTAAAAGCTCTTTTATGATTTGCTGTACAGGAGAAGGGGTTTGTAGTAACCACATGGCAGAGCTAGCCGTTGTGATCATCATGATTAATTATAATCGTGGATGAATAGGTGAAAGAGACCGCTGTGGCTAATTAAAGTCCATCTTCTAGTTTAATACACTGAAAGGTCAATAGACTCTGGAGGAGGCAGTATTTTAAAAGCTCTACTTATGTACAAATGAAAGCATGACACAGAGATATAATAGCAGTGTATTGCTAATTTGGTTAGGCATGAAACATTTTTTCCTGTTCCTGTTTGTGCTTTGACTGATGTGGGTGAAACAGTGTAACTGGGGGTGTGAGATTTCAAATCTGTCAGCACAGTGGGACTTTCAAACCCACTTTGGTTACAAAACACAAAAGGCCAAAAAATTATTGTTTCCTGACTTCAAAAGAACGTGTTAGGCCATTTCTTACAACACGGTTTTATAGACACGCTCGATTTACGTCATTTCACCCCACTTCAGCAAAACTATTAAATAAATATAATGGAATGAATTGTTTTATCCATGACAACTAAGAACAAATGGCTCAGCTGTGGCTACTAAATGTGAATTAGACAGTTAATGCAGATAGAACATTGTCTAATTAATATACGCTATAAAAATGTCTCATAAAAATGTCTCATAAAATAAAGGGGATATTCATGCTAACAGCTGGATAGATCGTTGCACTTAATGCTATCAGTTAATGCAAACTTGTATAAAGGATTTTACTATTTGTTTTTGGTATTTTCCATATCAGCCCTCACCCACGCCCTCTTCTGCAATTCCTTCCCACCACGGGGACGTGCCCCACAGTTTAAGTACCTGGTAAATGTTATAATTTGGTTTCCAAATGGTGGAAACAGGCTTTCACAAATGTAATACTTGCCCTTGGAATGTATTCATTTGCACATGCAGTCTTTGTTCCCAGGCTACAGTAAATCACATTGTGGGTGCAATATTTACCTAGTTATATAGACAGCAAAGTATATTTTAGGTTGTACATTTAGGTAGAAACACACCACATAGCCTATTCATTAAAGTAAACATGCAAACATTTTGCTGATATGAAAGACACAATCCTCTGTAGATCTTGTTAGTGAATCATATTGCATGCTTTTTTTTTTTCTTTTCAGATTATCACATTTGCACGTGTTCTTACACAGATCATGTCTGTGTGTACCCATGTGTACAATGTGTTTTCTTTGTGTTGTAGGCTCTTACATAGACTCATTATGGGTTTCCCCAAAGAAAAGCAGAGGAATGATTACAGGTCTAGATTTAAATAGATTTCCTTTAAATTGAACTAAACTCTAAAGACAGAGTGGAGCTGATCCTGGATCAATGCCATTTCTCAGAGAAATATTTGGCAAAGATAGTTTAAGAGCAACACAATCTCAGCATTTTATGCAAAATTTGCAGGAATTCTTACCAGCCAGGCTGATTTTGTTGGATTTCACACGGATAAAGTTCTAAGAAAAGCCATAACCGCTAACCCTACCCCTAATCTGAACCATAATCTAAATTATTCATCATTATTATTATTATTATTAACTTTCCATGAGTTAGGCATTTGCAACTGTCCAATCACATTGTCTGTCAACCAAACAGCGAAGATTTCACAGTGACAACAATGATCTGAGAATTAACCACAAAAAGCCAAACACAAAAGTATTTCTCATGAAAGTATTAATACATCAGCATGATGGTTTCCGTGGCTTCTAAATAAATTCCTGATGTGCCTACAGCATGTCATCCAAACGCCAAGTTCCACCCTACCATAATTCAAAAAAAGACATTTTTTTTGTCTTGAGACTGAGGTTTGCGTTGTTATTAAGAGGAATATTTCATCACCTTCTCTCCAGAACAGATCAGCGGCCCTTTACTTCCTTCATTCACATACACAGATGCTGCAAGTTCACTAACTTTTAGTTATGCAGAACCTCCACTGCTGTACAAAACCTGTGAGCATTTACATTACCATGATTCAACTTTTAATTAAGTTCTGGAAATGGCGCAGGGTTTCGCAGAAACCTCTGAATGTGTCGAGTTTCATCAGGAATCCTCAAACAGCCGTGCTTGTGGAGGTTTGCATTTGTTGATTTTTTGATTCTGTATGTCAAAAAAACGTGATTTTTTCCATCTGTCAACACAAAGCAGGAGACTAATGGGACTTTAAAACTCACAATCTGGACATGGTGAATGCATGGCTGTAATTCGCATTGTTCTCCGCACTGATCCCCAATGAACCTCAAAAAGCTGTGCGCTAAAAATGTGAAGCAAACAGAACCAGATGACCCGGGCCGCCCCACATGACTGTTCTGGCTGCATGACCAGGAGATAGAACAGCGTGGCAATCTGTAAATTTGCATGAAGTCATTTTTCCTCTTCAATCCAAAAATCATTTTGCTTTACAATTCCACCGTTAAAAGACATGAAGCAAGATATGAGTGGCAGAATCATAATAACAACATACACCACTATTTTTAAGAATTAGGTCTAAAACGTCTGGTTAAATTACACCGTTCATATTCAGTTTCAGCATTGCAACATACGTAATGTAATAGTGTTTTTGCATTTCTGCATAATAATATTAGATTTATTGTTGGTTCACATTTAGCCTTAAACGTTTCGGTAACGCTTTACTTAAGGATAGTGTTCATAGAGCTACATGACACCCTTCAGGACGACTGACATAAACCTACATACATGTTTATAAAGGCTTATTCCAACAGGATTATTTACAAAACAACGTTTTTGTCAATTATCAAGTGACATACTATATGTAAGGAGATCATAACAGACAAAATACATACCTATACATAATTGCGTCATTACAGTGTCTTGCCATTGCCTTAGGTATTCATTAAAATGACATAAAAATAAAAATAAATTTATACTCATTTTATTTAAGAGCTATAAAAAGCTATAAAAATATACATATGATGTCCTTACAGTAGTCGTAATATTAATAAAAATCTTATAAGTAAGGAATTGAACATGACAGGGCATGCTGTTATAGGAAAATAATCAACGACAGGGTGGTGTAATGTGGCCCGAAGTCAAATGGAGTTACTGTTACCAACGCGAAGTTGCAATTACAGCACAACTCAAAGTGTTTATTCCCTTTCAGACTACAGCAATTTGCCAATGATTATAATTTTTAAAAAATAAAGAATGTCATGTTTTATCTGTTTATATTCACATTAATGTTATGAAACGTCCGGGAAACAAGTTAGTTCCTGTTTTCACTTACATTATAGCAACTGCAAACATCTGATCCCTCACCAGCCTCTGTTTTATTTCTCTCTCTTGAAGTTAATAAGTGCAAAGTCCTGAAGAGTTTCCCATGCTAGAAAACGTAAAGTTACAGCTTTACCTCTGAGAGCTACAAATACTGAAACTGGAGACTCCTTCCATAAATGTTAAATAAACATCTCCTCACAGAAATCTTCCTCACATCATTAATCATGTGTTTTTCTTAAAATCTGTTTTTTATTACAGGTAAATTATGTGGAGCGTCTGTCATACAAGTCTCTGTGATTTTCACGAGTGTCAGAGCTGCTCTTATGCTGTGGCATAAACAGGAACAAAACAGCCAGTGTAACTGTTAAGACCTTGAGTATTTAACAGCGTTATACAGCAGGATTGACTGTATGTAGATGTGATTACCACCAAGTAGCCTTTATAAATATTTACATAGGTTTATGTCAGCTGTCATGAAGGGTTTATGTAGGAGTCATGTAGCCTTATGAACACTATCCATAAGTAGAATGTAAGCATGATTTCTGTCACATGAAATTTCTGCATATTCTTTTTGTAGTGATCTTATTATTTTTTACAGTTGTTCTGGTAACACTTTCTATTCCTATGTTCATATCATGTCATAATCCATACATAAGGCATTATAATTGTTAATTGTTATAATCTTTATGAAGATGCTTTACACTGTATGCCTATCATTAGTATTCGTATTGAATCGTAAACATCGCGCATTATAAGTAGTGACTCTGAACTGTTCATATCATGTTATAGTCTATTCATTAAGCATTATACATATTGTTATAATATTTTATGAAAATGCATTACACTTTATACCTGTCATTAGTATGTATTTTGAGTCGTTAACATGATGCATTATAAGTAGTGTTACATCACCGAGCCCCACGTTGCATTGTACATCATGAGAAGCTATAATGGTGATTTAATTTATTCTTACAGTTGATATATTCCATGCTACAAGCTGTAATGGCTTTTCATAAATAATTATAACAATGTTTACAATGCCTTAGGAATGCATTATAGCAACTCATTATATATCTAACCTTCATAGAAAGTGTTTTTGTTGTTTTATTTTGGTGGTGGTCAACAACAGGTCAGCCTCTTAAAACCGTATACACTTTGTGATCTAACCCATGCCTTCCCACCTCTGCCTCGCTCTGGTCACATGGTGCGGATCATGAGCCTGTCCCAGCGTTCAGTCCCATAGAGGGCCTCATTGTAGGAAACCTCCCCATCACTCCCTAAAGGACTTTATCGTATGTGCTCCATCCTCCCTCTGTCATACTAACAGAGTTGCAGCTGGCTGTGTGCATGTTTGTGTGTGTGTGTGTATGTGTGTGTGTATGTGTGTGTGTGTGTGTGGTGTGTATAAGAGAGGCCTGAACAGGGTAAGGACACACAACGGCACTCAGTGGTGCCAAAACAAATTTATCAAAATCCAAAAACTCTTATCCTGTGTAGCAGGAATAAAACAATAACGACACATTAGATCCATTAAAACACTGCTATGGAGCCGTTCTCTTTTTCAGACCACACCCTCATAATAATAAAAAATGAAAATAATATTTTACCCTAAACACCAATTCGTAACGCTAACATTTCCCCAAAGACCTACTGGCTCATTTTTCAGGTGGAAAATTTTGGCTCTACATTGATGTGTCAGTACACACAGCTTTACGAGCCAGCGCCAATCATTCAAATGTGTGTGCTGATCTACAGAAAGCTCTTCTCTCCCAAATATCTCGTATTAACGATGGATTTGAATGTAATCGGTGCATAACTGAGCTGCATGAGTCGCTATTTTTGACCCTAAGAAGTTGTATAAAAGGATAAAAAAGTGATTTAGGTGACAAAATGTTATCAGTACAGCTTCAGCATGGACTCTGCAGCATGCTGACCCAGACTCGAGTTTATCACGAGCATCATAAAGTTAAAAGATAAAGATAATCTCAACTAGTAACTTTCTTTGTGCTTGTGATTCCGTTTCACACAAACAAATTAGCAAGAAAAGATACGAACACTCATCCAACCTCTAATCCTAATCTTAACCTATAAGTTTTATTCCTCTTTTACCACAGCACATTGACACTGCTACGTGTTTTACTTATTAAAGTACAACATTAGTTTTTATCCGTTTATAGTTACATTTAATTCTGTGGAATGTCTGCAAGACAAGTTAGTTCTTGTTATCAGTTTCATTGTAGCCACTCTTTTTCTTTCTTTTGTCATTTTACTGAGAAACGTATTGTCTACTAACAGAAAAGTTCACCATATCAATAATTATATATATCTTTATTAAATAACAACATGTTTTGTTTTAAATCAGTTTATTATTTATTTGTTATTATATCCGTTTGCTATTCCCAGTGTCACTGGGTCACTTTTCAGCTTACTTTGTCTTCTCTACTTACTTATATTGGATTTTGTTTATTGCATTCTTATTGTACTGAATGTATAAGGTGAGTCAAATGAAACTGTAAATGTTTATTGCATTTCTTTATATTTACGCAATGCAAGTGTTCCAGCGCTTAATGAGCGTCTGGATTCCTCAAAAAAAGAAATTTAATTCTAATTTATGTTGCACTTTAAAGCTTTTCATTAAATTCACCCTTGAATATGTATGTGTGTGTATATATATGTGTATGTGTGTGTGTGCTTCGTATATACTTGTATTACATGTGCGTATTTTGCCTGAGCCTCGCATAAACATTTCAATGTACATATGTCTTGATGTTCTGTGCAAATGATAAATAAACTTGACTTATTAGTCATATTCTGCTTATACCACAGCGATTACAGCGTTACATTTACTAATGAATGACACGGGACATATTTTAGCAGTTTAAATTTTGATTTAATATTGTGGATTGCTCAAGAGACATGTTAGCTCCTGTTATCACTTACATTGTAGCAGCCTTTCTCTCTCTCTCTCTCTCTCTCTCTCTCTCTCTCTCTGACTCTCAGAAAACGCAGATAGTCATTTTACTGAGAAACCAGAAAGCGTAAACTCCTCTGTTCTGAAGATTTTCCTGAGCTGGGAAACTTTGTAAAGTGCCATGACTGACTAAGTGCTGACACCCGAGACTCCTTCAATAAAAGTTAAATAAATGTCTCCTAACAAAAAAACTTCACCACATCAACAATTTTGCGTTTTTCATCGTTAAACAGCAACACATTTAAAAAAATCTGTTTATTATTAGTCTTAGATTATGAGGAGCATCAAGTCCCTGTGAATGAGCTGTTACTATAGAAACAATCACGTATCAGAACGAGCGCATTGATATAAACCTGACATTCATGTTACAGCCAGAACTACTGTCCGAGCCGTGCTGTTATACAGAAATAGTGTACACCTTCTGACCAATCAGACTGGCGCATTCAACAGCGCTGTGCCAAAATCAGGGTTAAACTGACCTTTGTGTGTTGTTTCGCATCCCTCTTTTCTTTGCCCTCTGCCCCACAAACACTGAATGGTCATGCCAAGGCTCAAGCGCTGAGCTGCACAAATCCGGCATTTTTAAAAAGCACACTGAGAGACTTAGAGACTCAGACTGAGTGATTAAAACTAGTCCTTTTATGTAACACTGATTGTAATGAACAGCACAAGTTGATGCAAAGGCACATGGGCTATAAGAGGATACAGAGAAGCAAACACACACACACACACACACAGCAGCATGATGTTGCTTTCTGTTTTGATAGACGGCTGTGTGTATCTATAGATAGGAGACAACAGAGACAAAGGGGATACACTCTCCCCTACATGCACTGCTCCGATCATGAGACCTACTGCTGCTTTTTCACTTATTTTCCTCTCTCTCTCTCTCTCTCTCTCTCTCTCTCTCTTTCTTTCTTTCTCTTTTTCTTCAGTAGTCGTGAAAGAGGAACTCTTGACCACTTCCCAGTGAGACAGGCCATGTTGTGCTGATTCACATGTGCTCAACTCACAAAACACTCTTCCACCCACGAACTCTGCGTGACTTCGATAAGGGAAAAAAAAAAAACATCAACACATCAAATGACAAAAAATAGCAAGGTTACTTAGGTCAAAGTACAGCTCCAATACAACTGAAATCCACAGCACTCAAAATATTCCTAATTATACACACATACATCATTAACTATTAATACACCTTTATTAAAAGAGCCTCAGTGTCATATATACAGCTACAAGCAAAGGTTTGTGTACCTTCTAGAAGATGCTGAAAGTTACACATGTCATGGTACAGAAAGAACCTACTTGTGTGTAGTAAAGCACTCAGGGAAATGCTGTTATAGGAAAATAATCAACGACAGAGTTGTGTAATGTACCCCGACATGAAGCGGAGTTACTGTTACCACCCTGAAGTTGATTATTTTCCTATTTCAGCATGTTTCGAACCTTTTATACTACAGCAATCTGCCAACAATTTCAAGTTTTGATTTCCTTCTGGATGACTTTCTCAATACTCACGTACAAGACTGATTTTTAGGAAAGCATTATGTATGAGTTTGAAGATTAGAGAATGACGACTTGCTACCCAGAAACCTTTCGTGCTAATAGCTAGCCATTTTACCTGGTGTCAATGATGGAAAAAGTTTTGTTTGTTATGGGCTGTTGTGTTAGAAGTAAATGATTGAGAAAATGCTGATGCAAATCGAGACTCAGAAACTAAAATCCCGCTTATGTATTCATAGATTCTGATAATAATGAAGTAATAGTAATGACTCTGATAATCATGATAATAATGAAGATAAATAAATACTAGGCCATTTTTAGTAGTTTTTTAGTAAGTAATTCTAGATTATTCTTAATAATTACATCCACACCTCTCTCTCTCTCTCTCTCTCTCTCTCTGTGTGTGTGTGTGTGTGTGTGTGTGTATGCTATTGCAACTTCCTCATTGCTAATGGTGTAAAAAAATTTGCATTAGAGAGCACAGGATTAACAGCGATTATGCTGAACTAGGTTTACTTTCAGATTATCACACTTCTATCAGGCACCATGTGTACATATGTATGTTTTTTTTTGACTGCAGTGTTGAGAAGGTTTGCAAATTCAACCATTACTGCCTGAGAAATGCTAAAAAAAAATGCCTACTGTTAAAATACAGTGTACAAATTTAATTTATCAAAGAGCAACGCATCATAATTTTTTTTATCTGCTTATAGTTACATTTAATGTTGCAGAACTTCCACGAAACAAGTTAATTCCTGTTCTCACTTACGTTATAGCAGCTATAAACAGTCATTCCTTCACCAGCCTCTCTTTCTTCTTTCTCTTGAAGTTAATAAGAAAAAAATTCCAACTTGTCATGTTACCAAGAAACCACAAAACCGTAAACTCCACTGTCTAGAAGACTTTTGTGCGGCTGTTACAAAGCACTGACACTGGAGACTCCTTCAAATAAATGTTGCATTAAAAAATCTCCTTACTTAAAAATTCACCAGCTCAACCATTACAAATGTTTTCCAGTTAATTTATTTCAAGTCTATCTGAATGAGCTGCTGCTATAGAAAATTAATCAACACTTTCTGACAAATCAGAATCAAGGGTTCAACAGCTTTCAGATGACTGCATAACAAATGTCTTTTTTTCCTTTTTTTTCACCTCAGTCATACTCCAGATAGAACCAAAAACACACTGATTGCATTTATTTTGTTTCCTCTTTGTCTTGTTCTACTCACTGGTTTAGGTCATCTCTTTTGAGTTTAAGGCAAAATATTTGTAAAATGCATTTCAAAATATCAAAATGTATATTCATCTGAAAATATATCAACAATAGATAAATAATATTTGTGGAAATACATCAAAGAAACCTGAAATGATAATGATTTAGCGTGACTATTAGATAAACTGAGTCACGCACATTAAGTTACGTTGGAAAACAAAAAAAAAACTTTTGCTGAAAATGCAAAACATTTTGACATGTTTAAAACAAATACCTCTGTACAAAATCTTGCGTCCAAACATTTTCCCAAACATTATGTACACTGCAGTTATACAGCAGCCAGCAACACACTGATGTCAGCCCCAGAAGCAGCATCTTGTCATTACACTGTCAAAACATACAAGATAAATATCGTCTTTATGGGAAAGACTCTGTGTTCTTATTAAAAGGTGGGAGAGGGCAATTCAGCAGAGAGATCTGGGAGTAGTCACCAAGACAAGAAAGTCAAGAAGCCTTCATTTTAATATCATATCACGTCATTGCCCTAGACGTGCAATTCTAATCTCTAAGACAGAAAAAGAGTTTACTGTATGTTTAAGTTCAAAAGATTCATGTGCGACTGATGCTGCTCTACATTTTCATTTTTAATCATAACTAGGGTAATGTTTCCATTTTTAAATGAAATGATCTACAGTACAAATGAATACACAGCGGGTAAACTTGTTGTGATTTTCCCACTTCACTTAAAACCTGTATCGAGCATCCATAAAGCTTCGTAAGATATTATGCACTGAGCTAAGATTTTAACTGTGTTTAAATAATACTCAAAGTCTACAATGTGCAGCTATGATACAAAGACTTAAAGACAATTTGCAAACTCAAATGTGTATGTTAAAAGGCATTATGCTGCAACCTGAGTTATAATGCATTACAAAATTAGTGTCTAGAATATTAAATCATGCTTTATTAGTGTTATGCATGTTACTAAAACCACTTATTAGCATCTGTAAATGCTTATAATATGCCTTATAATGCAATATGTGTGATATGTTATAAATACATCTATAGTGCATCTATAATACCATTACACTGATATGATGAAATAACAGGTTATGTAACTCGACATTATAAAGTCATGCTTTATTAGTGTTATGCATGTTACTAAAACCACTTAAGGGCACCTAAGTGGTATATAGCTACTTATGAACATTTACACAGGCTTATGCTATGCATTGCAATTGATTATGAGGGCTATATAATGCTATAAATTTAATGCAGCTATAATGCATTATATTTACAATATTTAACATTAGTGACTGCAATGCTCTTTTTGTCACGCACATGCTTTATTAGTGTTATGCATGTTACTATAACCATTTATGAGCATCTATAAAGTCTTATGCTATGCATTCCGATTCATAATGTATATTACATAACATGTATAAATGATGCACTTATAATCCATCTATAATGCATTATAAATAATTAATACATTATACATAATTAACTTTAGTGACTGAAAATATTCTTATGAACAGATATAATAACAGGTCATGTTGTAACTTTTATGAAGTCATAATAATGCTTTTTTCTGTTGTGCATGTAACTTATTATCATCTATAAAGTACTTGTGTGTAGTAAAGCACTCAGGGACATGCTGTTATAGGAAAATAATATTATGTATGATGCAATAGAATGTTAAAAATGCAACATTATAAATGCAACATTTAACCTTAGCAAGTGTAATTAGTAACATGCATTAATAATGTTATGGCTTATGCTACACATTAAAATGCGTTATCGATGCTATATAATTTGCATCTATAATGCATTATACACCATTCAAAATGTGACTGCAATGTTCTTATAGTATGAACAGAGAGTATAATGGACTTCCTCATCAGAACATATGAAGTCATACACTCATTCATTTTGCCTAATTACAAAATGCAATTATAAATATTAATGCATATATCATGTTATAAATGTAACTATAATGCATAATAATTACAACATTAGGATTAATGGCTGCAGTGTTCTTAGAAAGATAATAATGATGGACTATGTACACTGAAAACTGCAATGAAATGAAGTTGTACACTCATGCTTTATAATGTTATGCATGCAGTTATACAGGCTGTGCTGTTAGGCATTATGAGATATTTACATGGTATATAACACTACAAATGTGTCTATAATGTATTATAAACACAACTTTTAACATTAGTGACTGCAGTGTTCTTATGAACAGATATTACAATGGAATACGTAACCTGAAATTATGAAGTCGTACACTCAGGCTTTATAATGTTATGCATGCATTTATACAGCCTATGCTAATGTTAGGCATTATAAGGAATTATGTATAGTATATAATACATTATACATTTATTTGCAATGCAGTATAAACAAGATTCTGGGAACGTGTTTGGTTTTGTAGGTCTGGCGTGCAGGTAACGCCGTACAGTATGTGGAAAGTTTGCAAAGTTTCCTCAAGTTAAAATGTTTAAATTGACTATTAGCAACGATTCCCCTGTTAGGATTACCGAAGTGAGCACAAAGGTGATATTCTCCTTCAACTTATTATATATTATTTTTTTCTTTGTTATACACTCCCCCACCAAAAAAAAGTTTTTTTGTCATAGTTTTTCGCTCAGTCAACATTTACTTCCTACTGTTACAACACATGCAACAGAAAACAACAATTCATTATAAAGGAACTTAATGTGATGTTGTATGTTTTTATTGATCGTGTACGTTGAACACTGACATTTAAAAGACGGCTTGAAGAGCGAGTAACTGATTTGTGATTTTTTTTTTGTTTGTTGCAACACCGGCAATTACAACTGCCTCCATGTTTTGAAATTGTGGCGTGTTGCCACTCTCAGCGTTAGGTGATTTTGAAACTTGTTGGGCTGTAAACGGCCACTTACTTATTGATGTTTGTGGTTTTAAAGTTCTGCAAAAGTGAGGGTGCCGTTTACGGGACATCAGGAGGTAATGAACTCAGAGACAACCCAAACATCACAACCGACAAAAAAAAAAAAAAAAAAATCCAATTAAGAATTCATCTAATAAATAAAATAAATGAAGCTAGTTTGGATATAATGCTCATGGGTGAGTTTATATGTTTAACACTGTTGTTTTTTGTAAAGTTCAGCGCAGGTTGTTTGTCAGGAAATTTAAAGAATACAGTTCCCTAGAACTCAATAACCTCTCACAACATGATAATGTTTTTCTGTAATTGCTAGCAACCTTGACGCTCAGAGGTGTTTGTTGGCACAAACAGACCCATATACAATACAGTGAGATTCTTCAAAGGATCAGGTTTATTTGCAATTTGTACGCAGACGTAAGGACAAGTTAGGGCAGATCAGTGGAGGCATATGGGAAATGATGCCTTCTAACAAGACGAGCCAGAAAATTGTACCGATAAAAGCAGTAGAGCCAGTGTGGCTGTGGAATAAAAGTGAAGTAAAAGTGTTCATTGTCATTCAAACTTTTTCTTTGAATATCACGCATTACCAGTCTAAATGATATTTTAATGGACAGCCTTTAAAACATCGTTAGCTTATAGTGTCTAACATAGCACATAGAGTCTGGGTTAAATCTTTTTGATAGTTCGTTTAGATCTTATTTGACAGACCGTTACCAGTTTGTTACCGTTAATTGAGAGTGTAAAGCAGGCGTGTCAAAATCATTTTAAATAATGCGCCGTATTACATTTAGTAGATATCATGTCAAGTGGACCGGACAAATTTAAAACAAACAAACAAACAAAAAAAATGTCAGTTTAGTAGATCAATAACACATCAGCAACTCATCATACATGTGTTGCTTTATCGGCATTCATCTGAAAAACTACATTCTGAATGCACAAACTGACTAAACATATTTCACCTACCAAACACACTGCACACTGCAACACACTGCAATTCATTCAAATAAGATATATATATATTTAAAAAACATATACTGTAACTTTCCACGTTTTGTAGAAATGGACTTAATTTGGAATATATTTCATGAATCTACACAAAATTGTCCATAATATTGAAGTGTGTGTGTTTGTGTGTTTATTTCCAAGTAAAAAAATTCTTTTAGCTTGCTAATGAAGAATTTTAGCTTGCTAATTAAAAATTACATATCATGATTTTATGGTCCTGAGTTTGCTGCTCTAGTTGGGTGTCCAAACTTTTTTACAAGGGGCCAGATTAGATTGAATCAAAATTCCCGAGGGCCGTTCATACATGCACATGCACACACAGACACACAGACACACACTTACACACTTACACAACGGATAGGGTGTCCCACACGGTGTCACGCTTGGGTAAGTGAGGCATGATGCAAGTGTGGGTGCTTGGTGTATATTTCATTAAGGACAAAATAATAATCAAAACAAAAGAAAGAGTTTTCGAGGGTCAAAAGCAGGATAAATTCAGAAAGAACTCCGAAAACAAGGCTAAGAAATGCACAGTAACAATGAACAAGACTTTGCAAAGAGATAAAGTATACAATACATACAAGTAATCAATGCACTAACACAGAACAGGTGCACACATTAGAGAAAGAAACCAATAACAGAGCTTCCTTGGAGATAAGACTAAAACAAATACCAAAACACAAGCACATGGCTTACGTTGCCTGAGGAACTGGGGAATCCAAGCCACAAGGTTCTGTTTCGGGGCCGCTATGATTCTTTCTTTATATCAACTCATTTAGAAATGTGATTTACAAATATATCTACGTTAATGATAAAACAATGATACACAACTTTATATACAATTATTATATGAGTTTGGCCAGATTTAGCGACACAGCTACACAAAATGGAAGTCTTGAACGAGAGGAAACTTCCTTCTTCGACATTTTAATAAAACAGAAGTACATGAGTACTAAGTCTGCTTACAATAAAGCTGATGATTTCATGCAGAGCTTTCCAGAGAAACCAGAACTACCGTTAAAGACTTCAGTGTTACCCTTGACCCTTGTCACGGTATCGTTTGACTTTCATGATACTGCATATGACGACACGGAGAAACTAGTAAATCCTCTTGATTGGACTATTGTGGGGTTTTGCAGGCTGGCTATGCAGTACTTTTTTATGCAGGTCAATAGTACAATTCAGTATTATACATAAAATATTTACAGTTTTTTTATTCTGCTTTTACTGCCGAAGACCTTGGTGTGATTTTCTGTTACGTATATTTTCACATCATTATTGTTCACTGTCTTTATCGTTCATAACATAAAATATGTGTGTGCAAATCATTGTAAAGGAAATACGTCAACATACAGAATCAATTCATGGCTCTCTAGTCATTTCTTCAGAAATACACACTCTACACACACCTTTCTAGGTAAAAGTTGTAGGCTTGGTGGTACCACCCCAATGAGAAGCAATGGTACAGTTTTAAGTACTTTTTTTTCTCTTCTCTGAGAGTGTAGCATTCTGTTTGTGCAGCATTCTGCATTCTGAATGTAGCATTTTTTCCAGCTGCAAAATAACAAAGCTTGGTTATGTCACTGCCTGTTAAATCCTTCTCAGAGCTTGCAATGAATTCTTAATGTTCTTAGCACTAGTGCTGGAAAAATTCCATGCTCTGCCATGTGCAAGGCGGGAATGCCAGGAAGACATTGGCGCCAGGAGAGAGGTAATGGAAGGCTACCATGAGCAGGTAAAGGCATGACATGACCTGGGCATGAACTCAATCGAACAAATCCAGCTCGATCCTGAAGGACAACATTCCGTATCGGTACAGATTTGTTATGGAGGTGATGAGGAATAAAAGGCACTTCAGATTTCTTTTTGAGATTAAACCGTAAGTGTGTTCTGACAGCTTGGCACCGTAAGACGTAGAGATGATCCTGATCCAGGTGGTGTGCTTGAGTGAGTGCGTGTGTGTGTGTGTATGTGTATGTGTATGTGTGTTATTTATTCCTTGGCAAAAGAAGACTAGAAGATGAAGAATTTATTGCAGTCAGGTGTACTGTAAGCACCTTCTGGCGTGAGGAATCTGTACTCATCCCAACGTTGGTCACTGTGTTGAGTGTGACGTCCTTTAAAGAGATGATAAATCAATTCAGGTTTGATGGCTCATGAAGGATTTGAGTCATTTAGATTAGCTCAGTCCATAGAGACTGGACAAGTACAGTATCCTTTGAGTGCATAAAGAATCTCTCTCTCTCTCTGTCTCACACACACACACTCGCACGCACACTTGCACACACGCACGCACGCACACACATACATACATACACATATTATTAGATGATGTCTTTTGGGAGTGTTAGTTATAACCCCCTCTGGTCATCTCCGCTAACTCTTTCTCTTTCCCTCCTGCATGTGTGCGTGTGTTTGTACAAGTGGCCACTAGCCAGCCATTCTTGCATATGTTTTTCATTCAGCGTGAGTAGTTTAGGAGTTCTGGCTAACTCCAATACACCACAGAGAGCTCAATAAGTCATTTCCGCCAAGGGTTCTTACTCGCTAAACACACACGACCCACCGTGACCCCCTTTCTCTCTTTCTTTCTTATTCTTATTTTCCTCCTTTCTTGGACAAATTGAGCCTTATTACTTTTAAGAGAGTGATAATGACTGATGATGGTGCCTTTTAGTTATAAATGAAGTGCGTCAGAAAATAAATCCTTGTCGTGCATGCATGCCTGTGTTTGTGTGTTTGTGTGTGTGTGTGTTTGTGTGTGTGTTTGTGTGTGTGTTTGCATATTCCAGGGTTGGTACAAGTATGACATTGTTCAATTATGTTGTGTTCATGCTACAAACCATGTCTGAATTACTATATTCTGGGAATCCAGCTGGGATTCAAGTTTCTAAACTTCCGTGTTGTAAACATCAATTGGAAACCAAACAATCGAGGAAGAAGAAAAAAAAGTGTCTGAGAGAAACCGGAATTTTGCATTAGTGTGCTCTTAACTAGCAGGAGATTCCAAACTTCCAAACTAGAGAAAGAGAAAAAGACGGATTTACGACAGTGATTGATTTGCACCACGGGAGATAGAGAGGGTGGATAAACTGTGAAAGGAATATGGAGGGCTGGGAAAAATAATAAATGTGAAACACACTCACACACACACACACACACACACACATACACACACACAAGCATTTGAAGGTCAACATCACACACGCAGTGCTGTTGATGCTAGACTCATGACAGGATCATACCCTGCTGACATCATCGAGTCATTCTCTGCTTGGGTGAACCTCTCCCTGTGACACACACACACACACACACACACACACACACACACATACACACTGCATTGACCAGTGTGTGAAAATAAAACATTAAAGTTGTTCAGGGACTGGTTGATTTCTACTCCAGAATTATCGGCACCCTTCATAAACACAAGAATTATTGACACCAGTGATGAACTCCAGAATTATTGGCACCCTTTGTAAAGTCTAGAACTCTTTACTTGTACAAACAGAAATTAAAATTTTGACTATTAATATTTGCTCAGTGAAAGATTTGAACCACAGCTGAACCTGACTTCGAGATCATGATCTCTACAAGAGTTAAGCATAAGGAAATATGCATGGTATATAAAATAAGTCATTATTTTAAAAAAATAAAGTAAAGTAAAATAAATGACAAAAATATGATTTAAGTTAAACTGTGTTCTTCAGGAATTGTTATCATTTTTAAGGAAGGTGAATGCGTAGCGATGTTGTTGAGGCAACAAAAGTTTCTTGGGCACAAAAATATGAAAAGTTGTACAAATTCTACAAATGTTGCATTAAGCTCCTGATACAGTTCCAGCCCTAAGCTGCATTTCTCTGTTATGATTTGGATTATACGAATGGCACAGAAGGGTTTCACAGAGGGTTTGGAAATTATTAATGTGGAATCAGGCTTGTTTGTATAACTTCTGCAAATGATTTTCATATTTCACGTGGTTGTTTTCAAATCTTCTGGGGTTGCAAAAATGATTTCTGTTGTATAAATGTTAAATGCTAGCTGTGAAAGGATGATAATAAGATAATGCTTGAGAAAGTAAATAATTCATTGAGTTTCTCGTCATATTTGTCAGGGTTTTCTCAGGGTTCTCTGGTTTCCTCCGACCTTCCAAAAACATGCAAGTAGGTGGACTGGTTATGCTAAATTAGCCGTGACTATATTTAGCAAATTGTGTGCATGAACCTGAGAAAAAGCATGAAAACTCTGAAAAAATTGCTTATTTGGTAATGCTTTACATCAGGTTTCTCTTCACTAATTAATAAACCATAAAAGTCAGAATTACTACACACTGTAAATAATTTCAGTAGATTTTACAGTAATTTACTGGCAACCTGAGATGCCAGTAAAATTTAAAATTTACAGTTAACAACTATAAACCATATTTACGGTAAAGTACTGTAATATCTTACATAGTATAAGGCAACACATAGTTCAGCACATTTCCTCACTGCAGGATACAACTGAGCCGAAGGGTCTGGTTCTAGGACCCAACCATGGCACTTTGGTGGTGCTGGGATTTGAACACACAACTTTATGATCTTAAATTCAAGGCATTAACAACTGACCCACCACAACTAGCACTATTAAAACACACCGCTTCAACCACTTCTACCTCTGAATTACCTCCACTAAAAGATTGCATTGACTCAATGGGCATTAGCTGAACTAGTTATGGTGGCTCAGTGTTGAACTAATTTAGTTGTGTGTTCAAATCCCAGCATCGCTCAGTTGTATCCTGCATCAGCCAGATGAGCAAATGTACTAGATTATGTGTTATTTCCCAGCAAATTACTGCAAAATCTACAGGAATTTTTGTTCTTTTCAGTGCACAATAAATAATGTCAACTAAGTAACAAAGTAATTTAACACATATTAATTGAAGTTTGTTTAAATAGAATTTGGTTAACTAAATCCACCTGGAATCCATGACTACAAATCCACCTAAATTAGCAAAAATTAAATGACAGTATGTTCTCAAATGTAGATAATATACTGAACTCTGGTATTCAGGTGTAAATATTAAAACTATCTTCAGCCTTGGTTCTGAATTTTGCCACTTAACAACAGAAAACGTGTTCATTAAGGTGTTGGTCATTTAGGTGTTGGTCATTTATTGGATTTATTTTACTCAGTGATGGTCTTTTGTTTAATTCAGGTGTTTATTAGGTTTATTATTTTTTTTAAAAATCTATGAATACAAGTGTTAGTTATGTTGTTAATGTTACTGATGGTGTATTAATGATGACGTTCATAGCTTAACTAATGTGTAAAACACCATAATTACAATTTAACTGTGTAAAACTACAAGAATAGTGTGAACACTGGTATTTAATGTCTACATTTACTGAATAATTGGTCATTTTGGATTGGTTACACAAAGTGATGTAACTCTTTATTAAACACTTCAGTTGAGTCATGTTCATGTAATTCTATAAACTGTTTAAATAAAAATCAATGATGTATAAAACCTCAATGCCCTCTAATTCCATCCGAAATAAATGTGAAAACATACCACTATTCTCTCTTAATCTATGCTCCCAGATGGAAAACCTCCAGCTGGCTAAGCAGAACAACTTCTCATTACAACTCAAGTTGAGTTTTGAGAGAGTTTGATTATTAAAGCAATAATTCTGTCAGCAAGTCTTCTCGTGCAAATAGAGAGCACGAGATGCCAAAAGCACACGTCTTGTCCTGACACAGCATTTCGTTGGTTCAGGAATTGTCTCATGTGTCCAAATGTCTGCTAATAATGTATCTCACAGCTAATCCATCAAACATTTTTTTACACTTATGGATGAATATTGTGTATTTGTAACACAAAATCTAAACTTCAGGCTGTTTAGAAATAAAATTAAGTTAAATAATGCTGGCCATGCCAATTACAGTACAGTATATTCTGTATATCCCTCTTTCACCCATCCGCATATTGGTTCTGGCACAAGTTTTACACGGGATGCTCTTCCTGACACAACCCTCCCCATTTCCAGGCTCGGGACTGGCACTGAGAGTGCACTGGCTCGTACAACCCTCCAGTGGCAGGGGTTGGTTCCCTGGCCGGAAATTGAACCCAGACCACGGCGAAGAGAGCGCCACATGCTAGCTTCTAGTCCACCAGGGAACCCTGACTAGAGTACAGTATATGCTTAATGTTAATTATGAAGTGAGCTTTATTTTCAATAAATCTCAAGAAAAAAAATGAGACAAAAAATATTTCATCAACAACGTTTAGATTTTTGCTCAATTTTATGAAAATTGCATTGCAAGAGAAGGTACAATTCTCCTGATTTTGTGGTCTAGCATCACTGCCCAGTTGTCTTTCAGTTCTGCGCATATAAATAAGCAAAATACAGCATTTAAAATGATTTTATATTCAATATGATTTTATATGCTGAATTCTTGAATCTGATTGGTCAGAAGGTGTGCATTATTTTGTATAACGGCACGGCTTGGACAGTCGTTCTGACTGTAACATGAACAACAGGTTTCTATGAAGGCACCCGTTCTAATACTTTATTGTTTCTATAGTAACAGCTCATACACAGGGACGTGTACAGCGGGCGCTCCATTGTTTAACAAAGAAATATGTATAATCATTACTGTGGTGAAATATGTATTTATTTAACATTTCTCGGTTGTCAGCACTTTGTAACATTCACTGAGCTTTGCTCCGTCTTCAGGACAGAGAAGTTTACGCTTTTTGGTTTCTCAGGTATCTGACAAGCTGCATTTTTTAAGAGAGAGAGAGAGAGAGAGAGAGAGAGATAAGGAAATGCAGGTGAAGGAACGACTGTTGCTATAAGTGATAACATGAACTAACATGTCTTGCCAACATTCCACAAGACTAAATCTAACTTTAAACTGTTAAAATGTGCAGTGTGTTGTTCATTAACAACATTATAATTATATTCTAACAACATTATAATAACAATTGTAACATTTTAGCACAACAACACAATCTGGAGCGTGTATCTCCTCACTCTTTATATATCTATATCTATATCTATCTATCTGTCTCTATCTATCTGTCTATATATATATATATATATATATATATATACACACACAATTTTTAATTTTTTTTTCATTGTTGGCTAAAGAGAATACGTTATATGTGATATTCTCTTTAGCCAACAACGAAAAAATGTAAAAAAAAAAAAAAAAAATGATAATGTATTGTTTTCTTTTCATAGACATAAACTCTCTTCATCTTAACACTGTTATTGATTGATCGCTTTCATGTTTTATTTTCGCCTCAGCCATCAGTGAAATCTCTTAACAAAGTTCACTCCCACGCTTTCCCTTAAAAAATAAACCATACTTGTGAATATTAAAGAATTATTACGTGGCATTGTTCTAAACGCTTACAAAGTGGATGACACTGGATAACAAGTCATAAATAACCTGATCATAGAAAGTGCTACGTGGATGACATTCAGGAATGGGGATTACAAAACACTCTGTAAATCACACCTGTCATCGTTTGAGATTTAGTCACGCTGCCCACGCTCAGGTGGTTCTGAGCTTCCCGAAAGTGCAGAGCTCATGAATAGGAAAAGTGTCACATGCCAAGCAATGTGCTGGTAAACCTGCTCGCTGTTGACGACACATTATTCTTGAGAAATCTGGAGCTGAATTAGCTTTAATTAAGATTTAGGCCTGAGAATGTTGTCTGTTGGCATTAAGCCCAACTCCACCTGTGATTGCACTGTGGAGTGAACCAGTCACCTTCCTGCAGGCATTTAATAGATAATACTAAAAAACGAATAGAGAGAAGACAACACGAAGAGGAACTGAGGTGAGAAGAAAGAAGAGGAGAGGAATGGAGAGATGAGAAAATGAGACATGAAGAGAGTAGAGGAGATAAAAGAAGGTGAGAAAGAAGGAGATGAGATGAGGCAAGAGGAAAAGAAGGGAGAGATGAAACAAAAAGAGACGGGATGAGACCAGAGGAAGGGACTGGTGACAAAAGGAGAAAGGAGGAGACAAAATTGTACATTTTGAGAGACAGAGAGGATAGGAAAGAGGACAACAATGATGAGAAACAAGAAGACAAGAGGAGAAAAGATTAGGCAAAAGAAGAGAAGAGAAGAGAAGAGGACAAAATGAAAGAGACGAGAGAAAAGAAGCTATTCGACGCGGTAAGGCAAGAGAAGCGGAAAGGAAACAAAATAGAGCAGATTAGAGAAAAACAGAATACACAGGAAGAGAAGAGATAAGAGATACACATGAAGAAGAGATGAGAGGAGACAACAGGAAGATAAAAGAGAGAAGACATGGAAATGAGAAGAGATGAGACAAGATGAGACAAAATTAAAAAAAAGGTGAAGATAAGATGAGATAAAACGAGAGGATTGGAGAGAAGAGTGAGAAAACAGGAGAGAAGAAGAGAAGAGTGGTAACAGAAGGAGAAAAAACTGAGAAGATGAGCAGAGAGGAGTGTAGATGAGGAAAAGAAGAGAGGAAAGAAAGAAAGAAGACAAGAAAAGTGGAAACAAAAGGAAAGAAGACTAGAGAAGAGGAGCAGAGATGAGAGGATAGGAAAGGAGACAAAGCAAAGAGAGAAGACATGGGAATGATAAATGATCAGAGGATGAGACATGACAAAAAAGTGGAGATGAGATCAGAAAAACGGAGAGGATTGGAGAAAAAACACGAGGTGAAGAAGGGGAGAATGAAAGGAGAGAAAATGAGAGAAGAACAGCTGAGAGGAGCATAAATAAGAAGAGAGAGAGAAGACATGGAAATAAGAATAGGCAAGGCAAGAAGACAAGAGGAGGGCTGAAGAGAGTTTAGATAAGAGGAGAGGAGAGGAAGATAAATCAAAGAGAGAAGAAATGGAAACGAGAAGAGAAGAGAAGAGAAGAGACGAGACGGGAAGTTTTGTGGTGTTGAACCTGTTCCCTGTTTAAATGAGGAAACGCTGTTGTTGATACTCTTGCTGCAGCCGTGACAGTTGAGATCGCTGTATATTATTACATCTAAAAAAAAAAAAATAAAACGGTTGAATTAAAATGGCTGACTGAGCGATGAGGTCTTGCTATGATGCGCAATGTCATTACTACACCAGTTATAACCTCTTTGTGCACGTGATACTGCACATGAATCAAACCTGGAGAAATATTAATCCATTTTCATTTCAGTGATTAAGTAAATTCCAGGCAGAAGACTTAAACACTTTCACTTTTTCTGAAGACTCACTTTCACTTCTCCTGAAACACTTTTTTTTATAATGAAGTTATAAGTAAGTTCTAAGTTCTAAGTAAGATATAAATAAGATCTTTGTATCTGTAACCTATATTTATATCTCATGCTATATGATGTGAATATGATTCACTGTGCAGGGACGTATTTTAGAAAATATCTAATGTATAATTAGGAATAGATACTGAGTGATTAAAGTGGTTTCTCTTTCTATGAAGGGGAAGTAAAGAAGAAAAAAAATGTGTGAGAGAGAGATATAGAGATAATTCGATACACAGTGATAAGGAGGTAGTGTAATAAACATGTTCTTATCCAGATTCGACTGAAAGGAGTCATGTTCAAACTGAAGAGGCAGTGTGAAAAGATGTGGAAGACAGTTTTCTTGGAAAATATCATTATTTTGTTCGAATTTTGAGTCTCTCAGGTTAGCAAGAGATTGATTTGGTCTTATTGAGCGTCTTTCCTGTGTATTCCTGTGTTTATACATTGATTCTTTGTTGGAAATTTTTGTCATAGTTGATGTCTACATCACTCATCTGCTGACGCTCAGTGTGTGTGTGTGTGTGTGTGTGTGTGTGTGTGTCAGTGTGTGTGTGACCACAGTGTGAAAAAGTCACACTGTTTTTGTGACTGAAAACTTTCAGTTTGTAGTTCAACTGCTTCTGAACTACACTCTGTGTCACAGAGCCACTGAGGTGACGGTGGTTATTTTTTGATAAGCTACAGCCACAAATGAATTTGTTTGTTTACACCACAGCGCTGCTGAATTCTCAGATCATAAGGTGTTGATTAATTGTCTATAATGGCGCGGCTCAGACAGTCCTGGCAGCTGTAACATGAATGACAGGTTTATATCAATGCACTCATTCTAATACGTTATCGTTTCTATAGTAATCGCTCATCTATATGGACTTCGCTAATAATAAACAATTTGTGTGTGTGTGTGTGTGTGTGTGTGTGTGTGTGTAACTAAGAAAAACGTTCTTTGATTTGGTGAAGATTTCTGTGAAGAGATGTTTATGCAACATTTACGGAAGGAGTCTCCAGTGTCAGGAATGTGACACTGGAGACTTTACACTTTGTGGTTTCTTGGTAGCATGAGATGCTGTGTTTGTTTGTCTTATTATCTTCAAGAGAGAGAATAAAAGAGAAGCTGGCGAGGGAACGACTGTTTGTAGCTGCTATAACGTGCATGATAACAGCAACTAACTTGTTATGTGGACATTCCTATAAATGGTTAAAAGCTTGATGTGGGCTTCATTAATAAATAAAAATGTGGAATCAGCGGCAAGTTGCTGTGGTGTAAGAGCAATAACACACTTTGGGCTGTGCTGTTACAAGAAAACCATCAACAATCAGTTTGTACAACCTGAAATGTGTTACTCCTTACACTTTTTTTGTCAGTACCCCATGAAGTACTTAGCTTGTGGTAAATGATTCTATTTTAAAAGAAGGGAGAAATCAGCTTGTGGTCACAGGAAACTAATCATTGAGATGAGTTTTACTTTACTTTACGCTTTACTTCAGTCATGGAATGATGCACAAAGAGGGTGCGGTCACCTCGATAAAGCAGCAGCATGCGTCATGTTAAGTATCGTAACTAGACTTTTTCCTGCCAAATAATTATCTGGAAGTCACGTATGAATTTTGACATTCCCACAACATGTGAATTGGTGATCTTAAAGCCACATATTAATTCTGATGTTCCCATGACATGTTAATTACTGAGCTCTCGTTACACAGCTTTGACTTTGGTATCTCGTAGTCACAACATAATAATTTGTGGCTATGCAAAAAAGAAAAAAAAAAACAAAAAAACACCATGTCAGCTCAGTGGCTTCATACAAGACACACGAAATAATTTGAAAAAATTTGCAAGTATTTCTTTGGATTTCATATTAAACAAGGCACTACTCTCTAATAGGCTTATTATCTTAAAAAATATATTTTTATGTTTAATACGATATCTGATTTTTTTTTTTTTACACACTCAAGCATCAAATTATGACATAACAGTGTATGTCATTATTGTTTATATCATGAATAACATTGTTGTTGTTATTTTA
The DNA here is from genome assembly GCF_027358585.1 of Pangasianodon hypophthalmus. NCBI lineage: Eukaryota > Metazoa > Chordata > Actinopteri > Siluriformes > Pangasiidae > Pangasianodon > Pangasianodon hypophthalmus. The sequence goes on along the minus strand of NC_069734.1, from coordinate 3,501,428 downwards.
TGGAGGATAACATTAATATTACAAAACTAAATATTAAAAGGAAAATGCTATGCACATGTATAATGCACATGTGGACAAACTGCTTTAAATTACTTTCCTAGGGACCAGTGTGTCAAATGATGTAGATGTTCCTGCTTTGCAAGGGGGACCGAAACCAGTAGATTCCCAGAAAACACTAAAATATTCAGCATGAATCATTGCAACATCTAAGTACACGTGTATACACGGACTACACATTATACTTTAGGAAATAAAGCTTCTCAGCGGTATATGATTCAACAGGAAGACATTAAAAGCACCTGTTGTAAATGCAAAACACTGGACTGGCATGAAAGTATATAAATTATTTATATCGTGACCTGTCAATCTGTTTTTTTATCTTACATCTTATGTAGTTTTTCAAAGTTATCAGGACAGAGGAGTTTTCGCTTCCCGGTTTCTCAGTAACATGGTGAGCTAGATCTTTTCTGGCTTATTAACTTTAAGAGATTTGTGAGTATAACATTAAATGTAACTACACATATATATATATAAAAAAAAACATGACCTGTCATTCATTAATAATTAAAAAACTTCAAATTGTTGGCAAATTGCCGTGGAAGAAGAATAACACACTTTGGGACATTCAGTTGTAGGAAACTAATTGTGCGAGACTCCTAATCCCAGGATGGTGGGATTGAGCCAGATGCCAGGTACCGAGCCCAGCCACTGGGATGGCACAAGCTAGTGTACTCTCACTGCTGGTCCCAAGCCCGGATAAAATGGGAGGGTTGCATCAGAAAGGGCATGTGGCGTAAACCCTAAGAGGAGCAGCCGAAAGAAGAAGAAGAAGCTGTAGGAAAATAATCGACTCTGGGGTGGTAACAGTAAATCTGCTTGATCACCCCACCCTGTTGATGATTAATTTCCCATTACAGCATGACATGGAGTGTTTTATTCCTTACTTGGTACATTGTTAGCATTGCTTTTGGTGTATTCATGTAGTAGTGTATGGTTTATTAATGTTAACTGATGCAATAAATAATATTAATTAGGAAGAGATCCTCGTTTCACCTTTTCATTGAATTGGCCTCATTTGAATCTCAGTAGATTTGCAATCATGAGACTTTCACTGGAGTGCTTATGACAAATAGTGTGTTGTAGACAGAAATGCTGACGTTCATTCGTTCTGACATTCTTGCACTCAGACCCGTCCTCTCTGCGTGTGTGTGTGTGTGTGTGTGTGAATATGCGTTTAAAGCCATAGAACCGGTCTGACTTGTAAAGAAGTGATGGTTATGGTATGGATTATTTTGACAGGATGGGGGAAGTGTATATGTGGGTGGGTGGGTGTGTGGGTGTGTGTGCGTTTAAAAAAAAACTACAAGCAAAGTGGTTTAAATCTTTAGTAAATATGTTTAGTTTTCTAATCATGTTTATTAGATCTAATTATATCCAATACATTACAGAGTTGTCATAGTACCTTTAATCTATATGGCACAAACAGCACTACTTTTCTTCCTTTAGGCAGAAATTCGGCTCACATGATCACAGTTTTCAGTTGAGCTGGTCAAAGCTGCTTCCTGCTCAGGGTTGCAGTGGATCCAGAGCTCATCCCGGGAACGCTGGGCATGAGTCAGGAATATGCCATGCATGGGACACCAGTCCATAGCAGGGCATCGTGTACACTCACTCAATCACACCTAGGGGAAATTTATCTTAGCCAATCCACCTACAGTCATGTTTTTTGGGAGGTGGGAGGTGGGAGGAAACCGGAGAACCCAGAAGAAACCCACACAGACATGGGGAGAACATGTGAAACTCCACACAGACAATAATAATTCATTTCTAACATCTGGTCTAACTGCGTGAGTGAGGAGACAGCTTGCCTGGCCTTTAGCTTGGGAGACATAAAACTGAGATGAGTTCTAGACAGTAGGCCACTATAGACTATGTAGTCATTGACATCAGATACCAGTAAACACCCAAACACGAACATTTGTTGTCTCAAGTTACATTTAAAATATTGACACTGAAATATCTCCAATTGAACATATCATAAATTTACTGAGTAACAAAGACACATTTTTCCACTGGCACTTTGTCCTCCATTTTGTGTTTTCTCCTTTCCTTCAAAGCTGTGACCTGATTGGTTAAGACATAAAAAAATGGCCATTTCTGAACATTGCGGGCCCTAAGAAATGACTTACTCAGGGGTCCAAAATATTTCGGTTTAGCGCCTGGAAAATGACCACTGCTCCACTGTTTCTTCATTGGTTATGATCATCTGAGTTCTTAAAAGAACTGTACATGATTAATGTTTTGACCACTTGAGTGGTGATTATCTTTAAAGTCAACAGGCTATAGCTAGTAGTAAGAAACTAGCAACTTCACTTGTTAGCCTCACACTTCTTACTTTAAGATAATAGCTAGCTAACTTTTCCCATTTCAATCATATCAATAAGTGGAATCAAGGTAGCAGACAAATTGGCAAAATCTTAATAATTAGCATTCGTTTCTTACCAGTGTTTTAGCTCAGTTTCTGCAGGTCAGATTTTTACTTTTTGCGTTTTTCCACACGACATCACTTGACAATTTTTTTGAAAACTTTGGAAGCTCTGGTGAGACCAAAAACAAACAAACAAAATTCAGATTTTATTTTTTTTTTTTAAAAATCAGCCACAAGCCACAAGGCTTCTGATAGAATTGGGCATAAAATGTTTGCTGACAATTGAGGAAAAAAATAGCAAGTGTGAAAGTAGAATCATCTGTTTTAAAGGATTCTTGTTTTTGTTTACAAATGGCAAAATCTAAAAGAAAGTCATGTAAGCAATGTTGATCAAGTGCTCTCTCTCCTCGTAATTCCTTCTGCATGTATATGAAATATGACAATAGCTATCAATCTCGTGCTCCCCTTTCGTGACTAAGATCTGATGTAGAGCTGAACCAAAACTGACACAATTTGTTTTCCAATCAGAAGTGCATTTGCTTCTCGTGCTTCAAGTGACTCATCCTTCCCTCCAGTACTACTAGTTTGCATCAACATGTTCTGTTTTGGGGGAAAAAGACATACATTTAACGGCAAAGCGTTTGCAAACAGCAGATCTTGTTTTCCTAGCAGCAGCCTTGTCCAAGAGCGGTGGGAGTGGGAACTCACAGCGGGGGGCTCGGTATCTGTCCACTGTGCCAAAACCATCAGAGCATTACTCACATCAACGTCCCACCCACACACATCGACAAACACTCCCCGCTTTACGCCTGGTACAGTACATGTACGCTGAGCACTGGGACAACCACATCTCATACACTTAATCTATTCCGTTTCTTTGCATAAGATTTCTATAAATAATGGGATTTTTGAAGTCACAAGAAAAGACAAATGTTCAAGTGTTGGTGAAGGTGGTAACTTCTAAGGAAAGGTAGTAACTTTGAAGGAAACTTTACCTTGAAACCCATTAAACGTTTAGAATGAATTACTTGTGATGTCTTTTATGATTCTGGTGCTAATTTGTTTGTTGGAGCTGTATTTATGTTGTTCCCGTGAGAAGTTAGTTCTGCTAGTGCAGTTACAATGGTGTTTATTTGGTAGAAAAATTTCAACAATCTCAAACATAAGGGATAATGGCCAGGTTTTAGCTCCTAAAAACAAAAGAGCTTCTTTTCTCCCTCACCATTTTCCAGTGATGTTCAAAGTCATATTAAGATAGAAGTAGTCTAGACGCTGGTGAACCTGTTGGAAGCTCCAGAATGCAGTACAGTTACACAACGCAGTTGCGCTGAGTTGCGGCAGAGACTCGACTCAGCTAGTTAGCCTTTCATGAGATGATGAGCATGATGCGTCGAAGGTGTTCTACTGTAAAGTAAATGTGTTTGACAGGACCTAAAACTGATCTTGATTTAATTTTTACTGAGAGAAATAAAGAGACAGGATGAGTGTGTTTTTTTTTCTGTTTTCACACACACACTGATACAGTATGTTGTATTGTACCTGCGCCTGCACTTAACCTTAACCTTAGTAACTAAAAGGAAATGTTTTGGCTCTTTTGATTTTCTTAAATAAAGTCAGCCAGACAAATGTCCCCACAAGGTTAAAAATGTGAGATATTTCTATCTTTATAGGGACCAAGATATAGAAACATGTCCACCACACACACACACATACACACACACACACACACACACACACACACACGTTTGTCTTACTATCCTTATGAGGACCTTCCATTGAAGCTGCAGTTTTCCTTGAGAGGACGAATCGAATGTCCCAAGAAAGCCAAAACTGTCAAATATTCCTATCCTTGTTCACACACACACACACACACACACACACACACACACACTGCTTCTTACTGGTTGTATCTGTGTTTGTGGATTATAAATCAGATCCTGCAGTTTAACACATGCACGCACACAAAAACACACACACAACACACACATATAAACACACACACACACTTGCTGCTTCTCCCTGGTTATATCTGTGTATGTGGATTATAAATCAGATCCTGCAGTTTAACACATGCACGCACACAAACACACACACACACACATACACACACAATCATGCACTTGCTCACTTGCTGACTCAATCACTCTCTCGGAGTCATACGCACTTAAACACTCACTCTTGCTGACTCGATCTCAAACTGATCTTCACATGAAAGGAAAAATCAGATGAGGTCTGAAATCTCCTGTTCATGCTGGTTATGACCCACGAAAGCAGCTGTTGTTGCCATTGAAAAGGAATCCTCAAACCCCATCATCTGCGGCCAAAGCACACACAACGTCGCACTAATGGCACTTTTCTGTGCCATGACTTGGGATAATAAGGTTATCTAATCCTAAACACACTGCACGTCTTTACAAGGCAAGCGACATAAATCCTGTGTGTTGGCTCACTCCGAAGATCAAGACAGCTATAAATCAGACTCAGGTGAAAGGTGTGTAAGTGTGTGTATCATGTGTTTGGATACGGTTGTGTTTTTTAGCAGGAGATGGAATGTTCCTGAGTGCAAAAGTGTGTGTATGCTTTAAGACCAAGATGTGCACTGGCAGGCACGGAGAGTGAAGCTGCAAATAAAATATTAGTGTTGGCCTTGTTAGTCCCATCACAGCAGGGATGAAATGTGCCCTCGGCATCTTCTCTCTTCTCCCTTTCTTTCTCTGTCTATCATTATTCTTTAATTCTTATATGAAAAAAAAACACCTTTACAGAGAACACTTTATTTTATGGAACACATATAAGGTGTTTATTAAGGTCATCTGGATATTTGTGAAATGTTGTAAAATGTTTATCACTATGTACATAACATAAAAAAGTCAAATAAGTGCATGATTTATTGTTGAACTTTTCAATACTCACTTTATTAAAACTTAAAAAAATAAAAAAATAAGGACCCAAGTTCACATCTTATTATACGTAACTCTCCGTGTTAGTGGAGTGACTGCAGTTTATTGAGATTTTATTACTTTTTACTCCCTAATTAGTTTGACCTAAATTTCTGCTATAGAATATGGCACTCATATTAAAATATTAGTGACTTATTCAGGTTTTACAAGCTCTTGGAGTCATTAATTGTAGTCATGTGACGCTATCTAGAGGTAAAGGTCTAACCTGGACATTTAAGTTGTTACGCTGCATTCACCTCAGAAGTGGGAGTTCATTTTCAACCTCCGTGCTTTCGAGCTACAAAGTGGGGAAAAAACACACATGCCTATTAGTGACTGTATAGTCAGTGTTATAGATTTAACAAGCGAATATGTCTGTATGTTGATTGAGCTAAAGTTAATACTTAGTATAAAACATTTAAAGGTAAGAAGTGCTACTTTGTTTGCTGCTGATGCTGTGAGTCACTTGCTGAACTTGCTGTTGAGGAGACCATCCCGAGTCCCCGAGTAGGAATTCCAAATTTGTTGGAAGTGGGGGGTGTTTTCTCAGTTTTTTCCTGGCCAGAGGGCGGGAATTACGAGTCACAACTTCTAATCGAATGCAGCATTAATTCTTACTCAATATTGTGTATAACAATATTTTAATAAAGCATTTATTGTGCATTATCAAAACTTATAATGCAATAATTACTCATTTTCACCTAAATGATGTCTAATTACGCAGGTCATTATGAATTCAGACAAATATATAGTGATTAAACCTTATACAAGTATCTAACTTTAATTCTTAAGCCAATAACAGGATCTTAGCTAACCCCTTACATTAAAATGAAGTTTTATCATGTTACAGTATGTTTCCTTAACTAACTGCATAAGTACCAATGAACTTAGCAGTAAGTAATCAAGCATTCTCATAGCAGTTTTTCAATAAGTACTAATCACTATAATAAACTTCTATGTTGATTAACGTGTAAGGATTTAGTAACTAATATTAAATTACTTTGCTGACAAAAGCGTAATGACTTCTTATCCAAATCTACATGTGTATGTCTCATACGCTGTCCTTACTTCATCATTACTAAAGCATTAACTACTGATACCTAATATGCTTTGTGCAAAAACTTGAAACTTCAATATGGTTTTTGTTCAGTGTTGATTGACCACAGAGGAACAGAGATAGGGGAAAACAGATACCAGACACTTGAATGGTAAACATTTTTACAGATTTTATATACAGGCAAAATCAAAAGCGTACAAAAACGTCCAATATAGCCCCAGATCACCATGGTTAATGTCACAGGAAGCCATCTTAACTTCAGGAAGTTTACTATATTCAGTGTATATGTTATTTTCTACCTACATACCCTAGGAAATTATAACACAAATCATTTTTACTACTCATTACCAACCGGTCTTTTTAGACTTTCTCAGAAGATAACGCTTATAAAGCTTATCATTGAGTTAAAAATACCTTCAGTCACTCAGTGTATCTTTGAGCAGATCTGCTTAGTTCGTCATAAACATCCTTGTGTTAATGTTTCAGCACTTTCAAGCTGTCAGTGGGAGGGTTCTATTAATTTCCACTTCTCTAAGATCAGTTTTCTCTTAAAGGTCCAGCGTTCATCATTGACCAGGAGAAAAGAAGCAGAACAGACTGCTAGTTAATCCTTTTTAAATCTGTGTGTGTGTGTGTATATATATATATATATATATATATATATATATATATATATATATATATATATATATATATATATATATATATATATATATGTTTTAAATCAGGTATTGAAATTGAAAGGGTCATAGAAAAAAAAAAAAACTTCTGTTGACTTTGCCTTGTGTTTTGGATTTATGTCACAGGAAACACCCACATTTCATTCTTAATATCTTGGAAATTGTATGTTTTTGGAGATAAGTTGCAAAGTAGACATGTTCCCTTTTTGATCCAGAATGTGGGGCTACAGGGGCCATATTAAACTTACAGTACATAAACACTTCCTGACAGCTGAATTAAATCTGCGTAAGCATTTATAAAGCTTTTTAAAACAGATATTAACTGTCATAAAGACGGCATTAGTCATTTTTGAGGCCAAGTTGACTTTACACCTTAGTTAAATGACATAAGGTTGTGTTATAACACTTTCCAAGCTGACTTAGTTTAGACAACTGACCTAGACAACTGGTAGGTCAGAGTCACACTATGCTGATGATGACAATCTAATTAATGTCACTGCACCTTCATAGATTTTCACGACAATCTTATAAATAAATTATAAAATCAAACTTATTTAACTCAAAGGTCAGAGAAATTATATATCACTCTGCCATTACAGTCTTATAGCATTAGTATTAAAAAAAAATGTGTTGTTTCAGTGTTTCTGCCAAAACCTTCACTATGTCACGGCAGATTTCTCAATGAACCTGACTTAACACGATACGTTGCATCGTTACCTTTATGTGACTCTGACATACCAGAAACATTAAGTTACAAAATCAGTACTGAAACACAACCTTATATTAACTTGCCCTCAATTTTTACAAAAGCAGAAATCTTTATGACAGATGGCACTTGTAGGAATAAACCTGTATAAAGTGTTTATGAAGGTTTATGTTAGTGGTCATGAAAGGCTTATGTAGCCCTGTGAACACCATCTTTAAAGCAACAAGAGGTATGGTGGTCATGAAAGGCTTATGTAGCCCTATGAACATCATCCTTAAAGCAACAAGATGTACGGGGGTCATGGAAATCTTATGTAGCCCTATGAACATCATCCTTAAAGCAACAGGATGTATGGTGGTCATGAAAGGCTTATGTAGCCCTATGAACACCACCCTTAAAGCAACAGGATGTATGGTGGTCATGAAAAGCTTATGTAGCCCTGTGAACACCACCCTTAAAGCAACAGGATGTATGGGGGTCATGAAAGGCTTATGTAGCCCTATGAACACAATCCTTAAAGCAACAGGATGTATGAATTTTAGAAGCGTAATTATGTAGCTACGTAGTGTAATTATGTAGCTATGTATGATAACCGACCTTGTAGCTCAGACAAGGTCAGATAAAATATACCTAACTCTGTTATGATGGTGTCATTGCACTGTCATAGATTTTCATGATAAATAGTGAAAAATAAACAGTGAAATCAAACTTATTTTGCTGATCTCTGCCATTACTTATTTCTGACAAGAAATTAGAACAAGCATTTATAAAAATTGTATAAGCAGTAACATTAATCTCGCTTGACTTGATTCAGAGAAATTGCACATGACTGCTGTTATGATGTAATGATTTAAATACTATATACTGTAAATACATAAATCCTACTTTCTCTAGCTTTACATAAGTATTACCCATTAAGAAGACTGCTAGATTCTAAAAAATATATAAATGTACTTAGAATTCACAGTAGAAGGAAAGCACTTTATATTTACTGTCACAATTTTTTAAATAATTTTGTCCTAGAGCTGTAGTTTATGTGTATTTATGAAGATTTGTTTTAACTATATTCTCTCTCGCTTTCTCTCTCTCTCTGTCTGTCTTCTGTCTCTCTGGACGTAAACATTAACTGCCTATGGTGATAAGCACACCATTCAGTGGTATGCTTACAGATAGAGACAGTAATATAAGGAGAGATAGTAAGAGAGAGAGAGAGAGAGAGAGAGAGAGAGAGAGAGAGAGAGAATATAGGACACACTGAGTCCAAAGGTAGTGTGTGTAAGATACGTGTTAACTAACGCTAAGAAAGACACAGGTTAATAGGCTCAAACACTTAACCAAAGAGTTAAAGAGTTAAAGTGACCTTTTAACTCTTAATGTGTGAAAAATGAAAAATGCTCATGAAGGCCACATGCTGCATTTCAGTGTTTGGGGTCCATACTTACAGAAGGAAAAAAAAAATTAGGGTTAAATGTAACTCCTAACTAACCGATATTGGAGAAACCGTTTTAAAATGGGTGTATTGTTTGTGTAATGGGTGTATTATCCTAATTTTAAGACTAAGAGAAAACCACAGAGTGTTTTATTGCTAGGAGCAGATCATAAATCATATCCCTGGCTGCTGTTTAATGACAAAATCAAGTTTATGTGTTTGAATTACTTAATGACAGTGAAAGGTATCGTTTCATTTGCATGGAGATTGAAATAATTGCGTGTTGTACCAACACACAATGAAAACAAATCTGGAGCAACCTGTTGCAGCTGAATCACTGAAAAAAGTACAATATATTAAGACTATTTTTTTCAGTTGAGAAATATGAAAAAAATCATGCACAATTTTTTTAGGTTTAATTTTTTTCAGTGTGTGATGGTGCAGATCAAGGTTTTAAAAACGAGAGAGAAAACGCAGTTATGCAGCACAGATGAACTACGAATATCATCTATAAGTTGTCATCTTTACTGACTTTTCTTTTCTGAAATATAAACAAAGCAAAGAAAGAAAACACGCCAAAATGTGTTGTGCTCTTATAGGAAAATAATCACATTGATATTGATTATTTTATAATAACAGCACATCCCAAAGTGTTTTATTCCTCTTATACCACAGCAGTGTGCCAACAATTACAATTCACATCAACCTTTTTATCTATTTAAAGTTACATTTAATGTTCTGGATTGTCTATGAAACAAGTTAGTTCCTGTTCTCGCAGATGTTATAGCAGCTCTAAACAGTCATTCCCTCACCAACCTTTCCCTTGATAAAACAAAAACACAAAGCTTGTCATGTTACTGAGAATTCACATGACTTACCTTGGTGGAAAAATGACTGATACTGGACACTCCTTCCATAAACATTAATCTCCTCGCAGAAAACTTCATCATGTCAACGTGATAATTTGCTGTTGAGCATTTCAAGTTTTCCTGTATGAAATCAGAGACACCTTCATTTTCTTTCTTTCTTTCTTTCTTTTTTTTAAATGTGACTTGGTAACATCAGAGATGGACGTCAAAGCAAGATTCACAGAATGGGCAAAACAAGAACTTGGAAAATGATGCACACAACAGACAGCAGAGACTTCGACATGACACAAAGAACTATCAGAACTTAAACAGAGAAATGAATCAAAGGGAAACAGAGAACAGGTGAATATAATCAGAAGCATGTGACCAGGTCATGTGATCTGGCTGCAGTCTATGAGGCTGATGTATTTCAGCCGTGGTGGAAACCTGCACTAACGTGATAAATATAACATTAATGATTTTATTTGTTTTTTCCAGCACACAGACTGCTAACCCATCAGCCAATCACTGATGATATTCGTTCACATTATACTCCGCCCTTCATCAAAACGAAACAAAAGGATTGATATATATTAAAATACATTATGTATGTTGTAAATATAAGTATATCTAATGTATTAAATGTTCTGTATGTTACAATGAGGGACTGCACAAAATGTTTATAAATAAATCTGAAGCCTGCACACCCACACACACACACACACACACACACCCATACACATCACCATAGAAACAGTAATTAATTTTAAACGATCTACTATAAATAAATCCAGTTTAAATTCCTGAGTCACATATACTAAAGACAAACTCATCAATGTAAATGACAGCTGATGTTCTTCCAGATTAAAGAACCCTGAAGCACTGTGTGTGTGTGTGTGTGTGTCCTCAAAGCAATAAAGCGTTTAATCTGTACCATCTTAGAAATAATATAACTCACACCATGGCATGACAGAGCATGAACAAGCAGATCATCTCTTTCATCTCTCTCTCTCTCTCTCTCTCTCTCTCACTCTCTCACACACGCACACACACACACATGCACACCCTTCCTCACTCCAACACTAACCCTTACTTATTATACACTTTTTGAACTATATATATATATATATATATATATATATATATATATATATATATATATATATGTATATATATATATATATATATATATATATAGACATGTCACGTTAAATCAAATTCTGTTTTTCTGTGGTGTATTTAATAAATGCACATCTTTACCTATGTTTGTTTCTTTTGTTTTGAGCTTTGCTAGGGGGGAAGATTTTAGATGTTTAAATTTCAGAACTCTAAATACAAATCCCAACCATTCAAATCTAAAAAAAAAATTTTTTATGAAAATTAGGTCAAAGGTGAATCATCCTGGATTTCCAGGAACAAATAGATGCTTTTAGCTTTCAATCACAGTCTTCTACCACAAAGACAAGTGGAGAGAGGAGCTGTGAGGTAAGTGCTGAACTTTTATGTTCTACTCAATTACACTATATGGCCAAAAGTTTGTGGACACCTGACTATCACACTCATATGTGCTTGTTGAACATCTCATTCCAGATTTAATCCCCCCTCTGCTGTTATAATAAGCTCCACTCTTCTGGGAAGGCTTTCCACTAGATTTTGGAGCTTGGCTGTGGGGATTTGTGTTCATTCAGCCACAAGAGCATTAGTGAGATCAGGCACTGATGTTGGGATGTTGAGGAGGTCTGGGGTTCAGTCGACGTTCCAGTTCATCCCAAAGGTGTTCAGTGGGGTTGAGTAACAGACTCTCAACAAACAAAATAGAAAATGGTGTGTCATGTTCCTGAGAAGCCGCAAAGCGTATGCTCTGTCTTGATGCCTTTCCCGTATCTGTAAACTGACAGCTCTTTAGGGAATCAATCAGCGTGTGTGTGTGTGTGTGGGTGTGTGTGTGTGAAAGAGAAATGTAAAGATAACACAAAGATGGACAAAATTAGCATCGTAATGTTCTGACTACATGGCAAAAATGCAAAGAAAACAGCAGCTCTGATTAACATGTACACATATCAAACAGCTGTCGGTGGAAGGATATCAAGTTTTAGCGCTCAGCCGATTACAGAAACAATTTTTATTTATTTGATGTTAATTTGTGGCTTTTGGTGCAGGTCCAGAAACGTCATGGACATTTCAACAGAAAGGCTCCTTTGGAGAAAACCACAAAACCAAGCCCAGTGCATGTTTCTGCACCGTCACCTACAGAATACCATCTTCTCACATAACCCTGACGAACAGCTCTGAGTAACAAGACACCCACATCTTTCTGTTTTTTTTTATCTCTCCCTGTCTATCTCTTTGTACGTCTTTCGAGCCTGTCCTGTCACATCCTGTGTACATCTGAGTCACTCTTCGAGGGAACCGTGTGCCTCGTCGGTCCTGTTTAAAGCTGCTCTTTGGCCTCTGCGCAGGAGCAAAGACCCTGATCAAAGGTCAAAAATGACATTTTCCATTTTTCTGCAAAACAGCAGTTCTGAGTAAATCATTGGTGGAGAGGCTTATAGGAATGCCGACCCTCACACTTCACCATTCACACCCGCAGTATGCAACAATCACAAACAGCAAGGAATAAACTTTAGTCTGGTTTGTCTTGTTCATATTCAATAAAAACGTTTTTTTAAAAAAAGATGTAATGTAAATAAAGTTATCAAAAATGCAGTATATTAGAATTAGACTGTGTATACACTGATAGTAAAAATAAGTGAATAAATATATTCTAAAAGTTAGAGTACAGCTTTGAATTCTTTACTCAAGTTAAAGTACAAAACTACAAACTTATATTTACAGTAGGAAAATAAAAAATACAAATGAATCACACATCACAAATGTTAACTGGGACCATGATGTAAGTCACTGATTTTGGTTACTGAACATAAATCTTTAAATTACCCATTCTTTTGAAATTGCCAATGAATATAACAGACGTAAGGTTATTTATTTTTTTATTAAGAATTTAACTATTTTTGTGAACAGAGCTCATTTTTATTTTTGTTTGGTGAACTTATATACTTATATAACTTATATATAGAGTCCAATGTATCAATAGGAAAAACCTCAGGTTCACATATTTAAAAATTCTACGTAATGACATTGATGACGGATTTGTAATTTATTGCTTTTCAGCTTTGCTTACAAACGTCATGTGAGATGTTCTAAATTTAAGCAAAGACCTGTTTTTCAGCCTGCTGTCAGAACTCAGAGTGATGTAAATGAGAGTCAGTGATTCCTCCCCCGAACCTTAACCATTAACGATGTGAGAGCGTGTTGGCCTGCCCTGAAGAAAATAAAGGACAGAAGGACCTGTGGAGATTAACCTTTAACCACAACAAAGCTACATAATGCTGTTGCACTTATATAAACTCTGAAATTCTGCTGCTGGAGTGTGGACAAAAACAAAAACAAACCATTTTTTTTTTTAATTCACACTATATAAAATAATAAAATAATAGGCCTAAATAGCTGCAAGCAGTGATTAAGGGGGCCAAGCACTTTTTGGCTCCACCCCTTAGTGATGGCAGAAGACCAGAAGCCATGGGGACCTAGGGGACCTAGGACAAGGAGCTATACTAAATTCAAAGGAAAAACATCAAGCTGTTGCTAAGCTATTGCCTCACTTCCTATTTTCAGCAGTCCTCCACAAATGTACATTGCAAATCATCTCAAATAAACTCAAAGCTTGTTAGTTAACACTGGGTCATGTTGTTAAACCTGTGTGACAAGTTTGGTGTTAATAAGACACACGGTTGTCCAGAAATGCCCTCAGTTCATAAAAAAAATCTAAATGGTGGACAGTCCAACATGGCAGAAAGTATGATCATGTTATCTGTTTATTATGTTTTATTGACCTTTCAGCATTATTACAGGTTCATAAAGACAATTGTCATTAAAAACACAGAATTATTTTGCTGTTACAATGAAACAGAAATACTAAATATACCAAAAATGAACCAAAAATTTTAAATGAACCACAATTAAAAATTTACAGTTAACCAATCTAAGATCAGTATCTCATGTTGCTGTTGAACTTGGCATGACTCAAAGAATCAGTGGAATGTAGAATAGTGTTTCGACAGTATAAAAGTGTTGTGTAGTTAGCTGGAGAGATTGTTCTCTATCACTGTACCAAATATCATAAAAAGCAAAAAAAAAAAAGGAATAATAAAAAAATGTGTGTGTGTGTGTGTAACAATGTGTGCGTGTATACATACATACATACATATAAATACATACAGTACACTCTGTATTTTGCTGAGTTCAGCTTTCCTTCTGCCCTGACCAGTGCCCCATTCCCTGCCACTGAAAAACACTGCCATGGCATGATGCTACCACCACCATGCTTCACAGTTTGGATGGTATTGAGCAGGTGATGAGCAGCACCTAGTTTCCTCCAGACATGATGCTTGGAATTGAGGCCAAACAGTTCAATATTTGCTTCATCAGACCAGAAAATCTTGATTCTTACAGTCTGCGAGTCTGAGAGTTTTTTCCAAGCGGAGAGGCTCCCGTCTGGCCACTCTGCCATAAAGCCCAGATCAGTGGAGTGTTGCAATGATGGTTGACCTTCTGCAAGTTTCTCCCATCTCCACACATGATCTCTGGAGCTCAACCAGAGTGATCATGGGGTTCTTGGTCATGTCTCTTACCAAGGCCCTTCTCCCCTAGTTGCTCAGTTTGGCCTGGCAGCCAGCTCTAAGAAGAGTCCTGGTTGTTCCAAACTTCTACCATTTAAGAATTATTGAGGCCACTGTGATCTTGGGAACCTTCAATGCAGCAGAAATTTTTTTGTAGCCTTCCTCAGATATATATACAGTATATATATATATATATATATATATATATATATATATATATATATATATATATATATATATATATATAGTATTCAATTCAATTCAATTCATTTTTATTTGTATAGCGCTTTTTACAAAGGTCATTGTCTCAAAGCAGCTTTACACAAACAAAAGTAAAGTGAAGTGTGTGTGTGTGCCGTCTCTGATGAGCAAGCAGGGCGACGGTGGCATCTCCCTGAGATGGTGATAGGAAGAAACCTTGAGAGGAACCAGGCTCAACAGAGAACCCATCCTCATATGGGTTTACACTGTAGTGTGCGTGTGTGTGAGCACAATGTGTGTTGGTGTAGTCCATGGAAAACAGCTGAAGCGTTTTCGTGGCAGTATGAAGCATTGCCGGTGGACAGGTCCAGAGTGAAGGGGGGAGGTCTGGATTACCAGCAGCTCAGGAGTGATGCTCATCTGGTCCAGAGCGTAGTGGGGTCTGAATCACCGGCAGCTCAGGAGTGTAGCTCGGCAGAAAGAGAAGGAAAGTGGTTAGGTACACTCAGTCACCGTGTGGAGATAAAACTCAACATCCACGAGTCCCCCAGATCTACTCCTTTGATAAAAACACTAGTCGCTAAATGCTAGGTTAAATAAATAAGTCTTCAACCTTGATTTAAACACTGAGACCGTGTCTGCTTCACGTACATTAACTGGGAGACTATTCCATAATTTTGGGGCTTGGTAAGAGAAAGCTCTGCCCCCTGCCGTGGTTTTGGCAATGTGTGGTACTGATAGACAGCCTGCATCCTTAGAGCGAAGTAGGCGCGGCGGAACGTAAGGTACTAACATATCGCTTAAATACTGCGGCGCGAGACCGTTTAATGCTTTATAGGTTAGGAGTAATATTTTAAAATCGATGCGGAATCTTACTGGGAGCCAGTGTAATGTAGATAAGACTGGCGTGATATGCTCATACTTCCTAGTCCTAGTAAGTACTGTGCAGAAGTCTTAGGCACCCTATTTTTTAGTTCAAACTTTGTTATAGATTTTTATTTTATGACTTCTACATTATTGATTCAGTACAACAACATTAGTTTTCCAGCACAAAATGAAATGTTACAGAAAAATGTTTGTATGTCAGTAAAGAAAGCAGCAGATTACATAAGAGACACTTTTCAGACAAAAAAACATAATGAAGGCTGCTGGGTTTCACAGCAAAAGAAGAAGCCAGTGTGACAGTCAAAGTCTCCAGAAGAACTGTGGCTGCTTCTGCAAGATGCTCAGTAACACTTCCAGCTCATTTCCTTATAAAACTGCACACACTGCACCTGAGATACTGTTTTTTTTTTTTATAGCGAAGGATCGTCACACCAAATATTGACTTTGTTTCATTTATTACTGTTTACTGCTCTTTATAGTATTTTTTATGTAGAAACATTTAATTTCATTATTTTTGAAGGCATCTTTGCTCTACAGCATTTCTTTGCATGTGCCTAAGACTTTTGCACAGTACTGTATATATACATATATAATCTTGAATCTTGATGCAAATATGTTATATTGTGGGGAGAAGACCACTAAAAAAGGCGTCACACCAAAAATGGAAAGACCTCTCATTTTTTCTACCCACAGCTTCACATATTTCTTTTCTTCTGTGTCTGTCTGTACTTCTTTGCATCTGTCACAAAGCAGGTGGCTTTATTTCTCGGTACACTTGATTGATTGTGAAACTAGAGCTAGCTTTTTTCATTCTGTGTGTGTTTGGTTTAAAACTTCCCCACTCTGTTTTTCTGAACAATAGCTGTTTGCTCCAGAAATGGTCTTTTACTAAGATGTCTAAACTTAAAAAATAAGTAATATTGTTTTTTTAAAGTAGATTTTTTTACAATTACGGGAATAAAATGTTCAGGTCATTTTGATAAAAATTTTTTTTAAGAAGATGCTGAAATGTCTAGTCCTTGTAAATATAAAACCAAATTATTAGTAGTATTATAGTATTAGTCTTGTCCACGTACCCTCTATCTACCATTTATTTACACTTCCACCTGTTCACACACTGGAGATCACGAGTTTGAAGCCTGATGATGCTACAGCTATCTATAGCTGGGAGTTCGAGAGAGCAAAATTGGCTGTGCTGTCTGGGCAGTAGGGGCATACTCTCTCTACCCCCTGTCAGTCAAAGCAACACTAGCCAATCACAGGTGTTTGTGAGCCCGTGTATGTGGAAGAGGGAGAATAGCGCATTCTGCCGAGTGTCTTATGTTAACATGAGCAGCAGTTTGATAAGATGTGGTAGCACTGGCTTTACGTGTTTCAGAGGATGCACATGTAAGCCTTCATCCTCCCTGGTTTATAGTTATCGTCGGACTTGTGCTTGAAGCGGTTTGTTGTGTTTATTTTGAACAACATCACATCACATGTGATTTAGGATGGCCCTCACATAGCGCTATGTGTATACATGTCTGAAATAGGGGCATTTTTATTACCTTTTAAACCTGGGTAGCAAAAAATGGGCAGAAATATGCATAAACCTTTTTTTTTTTGTTGTTTTTTTGTTTTTTAGCCCCAGATCCACCTCTATGCTTACTATCTATCTTACTTTCAATCAGGATTTTCCCTGAGTGCCAACAGCACAAATGTGTTATAGTTTATTAACATAAAAACAGAAAGCAAAAGTGAAATCAGAAGAACACACACACACAACACACACACTTTCACTCTCTGATCATGCTTCTTTCGAAAGACCGTGTCGGGCTTCTGACATAACTTTTGCCTTCGCAAGAATAACATCAAAGGAATCCAGAGCAGACATAAACTTAAAGTCGTATCTGATATGGCTGATGCACTGTCTCTTACAAAACCATCATAAGTGTTAAAACAGACACCGATCACACAAAACACACACACACACACACACACACACCTAAAGGCAGCACAAACTGAATCTAGGCCAGAAATATAAACCTGCCGTAAAAAAAAAAGTTTTACGTACTGTATTAGGTTTCAGTTCCTAATGAGAATTGCTGTAAAAGTTTCTATTGGAATCTATGGTTAAGCTTTCTATGAAAATCCCATTGATAATGAACTAAAAACACATTCATATCATGCTATAATGCATTCATAAGGCATTATACACATTTTTAGAATTATTAATGCAAATGTATTGCACATTATAGCTATCTTTATTATGCATTATGAACTGTTAACACAATAAGTAGTGCTTGCGTTATAAGCAGTGTTAATAATGCATTATATCACCAAATGCCAAAGCTCACCTTTGCATAGTGGATTACGAGGCATCCTCCTAACACTTTTTATCACATTTATAATGAACCATGAACACGTTCATGTCATAATATAATGCATTCATAAGACATTATAATTATTAATTTAAAAAATGGTACTTAATATCTATCTTTATTATGCATTATGAATTGTTAACATGCTTCATTATAACATATGAACATAATGCACTAAGCTGATTGAGGCTGAATTTCTTTGATGTTATGATGTTTTATAAACGCTACTTATAATTCATATAAGTAAATTGTTAACAATGTTTAAATATATCATAACCATTTCTATACATTGCAATGTCTTTTCATAAATAATAATACCAATGTGAATAATGCCTAATGAATGCATTATAACATGTCATGAATGCATTTCTAGGTAATTATGCATATGGCCTTCATAGAAAGTGTGACCCTAAAAGGTCATAGAAAGTGGTAACACTTTCTATAAAGGCCATAAGTATAATGACTTATGATTACATTCATAACATGTTATAATGCATTTGTGGGGCATTACACACATTGATAGAATTACTTATGAAAATGTATTACAGTTTGTAGCTGTGTTTATAATTCATTTAGATGCTGTTAAAAGAATGCATTATAAATAATGCTTATTGCACATTATACAGCATCATCATTACATTTTCTCATAATGCATTATGCAAAGTGCATTATGATGCAGACAAAGTGCATTATAACTGCATTATAATGCAGAATGATAACAATTCATAATGCATAATAAATAAAGCTAAAAAGTGTAATGGATTTTTATAAAGGTATAAATGTATGTGTAATGCTTTATGACTGTATTATAACATGAATTGTATGTGCTCATAGATTGTTATAGATGATGAAAATATTGCTGAAATAATCAAGCTAGTTTTCAGTGTGTCTCTGATATGGTATTGGTGATTACATTGTGTTATAAACACTACCTATTATTCATTATTACAAACACTTTATAAATGCAATATACTAAATGTTGCTACAAACAGTAATGCCTTTTCAAAAGTTGTATAATTTCAAACAGTGTGTATAATGCTTCAAGAATGCATTATACCATGTTATGAATGTATTCATATTTCCTTATACATTACACATGGTCTTCATAGAAAGTGTTACAGAATATGTTTTTTTTTCTAAGTTTCTAATGAAAACATTCGTCATTTCAGGTATTAATTGAATATTTGACACTTCTTATATAGCCATAAGTGTAATAAATTAAGGCGTAATTGTGACCTCGCAGACTGAAATTCAGGATTATTACAGATGAAAACATCACAGAAGACCATTAAACCATAATCTATTGCCACAAGTACGCCATTAGACGCCATCTTGTTATACCTTTACACTCCATTAGAAAACGATCAAATGTGGTAAACCATTTGAACCATTTATGGACCATTGAAAGAAAACATTAAATACCATTACTAACCACTACAATCCATTACAAAACCACCACGAATGAAGAGAAACCTGTAATGGTTTCCGATGGGCTTCCCGCTGGGAGAGAGGAGCAGTGAAATGTGCTGTAAATTCAATAAAAACTTTTTCATTGACTTTTAGTGCTGCTCTAGTGTGTAAGAATTCAAAATAAATCTCATACATGTGTGATAAGAAGTGTTTTCTCAAGTTTTCTGTGATAATTTTTTTTAATTAATTGTTCTGGCAACAATCCATGCAAATTTCTCTGCCTGGATTTCAGTTATGCGGTCTTAAACCTGAAAGTTCAACAATTTGCACAACTCAATGTAGACGAAAAGTTACAAAGTTTGGGGTTGAGGATGCAGGATAGTGTTTATCATTGTACCTTTTTTTGCAATTTTGTCTTTGCTCTTTTGAATTTATCATGCCTGATAATTAAAGTTAACATAAATTCTGCCCATCTTCAATGTGCATAAAAGGAGTGCTAGCAGAGCTGCTTGCTAGTTTGTTGATTAGCATCATCCTCGTCTTTAATGTGTTGTAAAATGTATACACAGGGCATATCAAATTATTCCTGGTTTTTTGAAAAATAGCCTTATTGGTTATCAACTTATTCAATAATGCAATAGGATTATAGGAGTGCTTGAGCTTAAAGCTTCCAGAATTGAAAATTACAATTACAATTACATCCTTCCATTGCAACTGCCTCGAACAGTTTCCTGTTTCTATATGAAGTTTCTTGACCACAAAAAAATTCCACAACACAAAACAATGAGGTTTGACATTCACATGATAAAGTTGATGGTTTATTAGATATGTAAAGAATAAAACACTTGGGAGTGTGCTGTTATAGGAAACTAATCAGCAGCTGTGTGGTGTGATATGCCTCGACTTGAAATGGAGTTACTGTTACAATCACAACGTTAAATAATTTATATGTGCGATTTTATAAGCACATAGAAGTGTTTTATTCTCCTTATACCAAGAAATTTAACAACAATTGCAATTTTTTTACACATTAAAAAATAGACCTTGCATTTTATCCATTTGTAGTGACATTTAATGCTGTTGAACATCCTCGAAACAAGTTCCTGTTATCATTTCCATTATAACAGCTACTGTCTAAACAATCATTCTATCACAGATTGTTTTTCTCTCCTGGAATTAATAAGACAAAAAAAGGAAATTTGTCATGTTACCAAAAAAGCAGAATGCAGAAACTCTTCTCTCCTGAACACTTTCCTGTGCCTGAAAATGCAAAGTTACTGCTTTACCTCTGTCCGATACAAAGCGCTGGACACTGGAGACTCCTTCCAAATAAATGTCTTGACAGAAAACTTCATCATATCAATGAAAACAGGTGGTTTTAAATCTGTTTCTGTGGAGCGTCTGCATTAGAAGTCCCTATATAAGTTGTTACTATAGAAATGATAATGTATTATGACAAGCATATTAATATAAACCTATGAATTGCACTGCAACTGGCACTACTGTCAGAGCTGCTGTTAGAGAAAATTAATCAACACCATTCAGCTGTGCTGCGGTATAAATCTATTTGATATCTCATAAACGTGCCACACAATTTGCATTTAAAAAAAAACAAGCAAAAAAAAAATATATATATAATTTCTCCATATAAATTGAGTTGCCAGAATTGTCAAATTTCAAAAAGTTTTAGATTTTAAGATGCACTTTAGACTCTTTCTAGCTTTCTAGCAATCACCAGGAACACGGTTTCTACCAAAATATGCTGACATTAATGTGAGGGGAAAAAAACAAGACATGCAGACACTCTTCGAATTAAAAAAAAAAAAAAAAAAAAACAGAAGTTGCTGATAGTGGTTAGAATATGTTGGGGCCGCGTGATTAGTATGGATGGATGGGATGGTAGGGTGGGAGAGAAGGAGTTCTCTCTTTCTCTTGCCCTAATTTAAACCCAACAGGAAGGCTGTAGCCGTCAGCCCTTTTCGCTTCCCTTTTTTTTAAAGCAGGGAGAGGCGCAGTGGCCTCCACACCGCAGGCACGGCCCCAGCATCTGCTCTGAGTCACACATGTTGGACAACTGACCTCTTCCTCGCTTCTCCTCCTCTTCCTCCTCCTCTCCTTATTTTTTCCTCTTTCCATTATCACATGTGTTGTCTTCTTGAATGCGGTTTGGGTCAAAGCGAAATTTATATCAGCAATTAAATCAGAATGGGGAAAAAATATGATCTCAGTAACTTTCATCGTTGCATGGTTGCTGGCCTGTTATCGGCTGGTTTGAGTTGTCAGAAACTGCACATCATCGCCTGGTCTTCCAATCTTCAACTGGTGAGTTTCTGTGATCCTGTGTCCACTGTAGCCCCAGATTCCTGTTCTTGGCTGACAGGAGTGGAACCCGATCTAGTCTTCTGCTGTTATAGTCCATCCACCTCAACATTCAACAAGCTGGGTCTTCTGAGATGCTTTTCTGCTCACCATGGTGGTAAAGAGTGGTTATTTAAGTTGCCATAGCCTCCCTGCCATCTTGAACCAGTCTATCCATTCTCCTCTGACCTCTCTCAACAACAATCGCTTCTACCTGCAGCTCTGCAAACTGCTGCTCACTGGATGTTCTTTGTTTTTAGCACCATTCTGTATATCTACACGCTAGAGACTGTTGTGTGTGAAAATCCCAGGGGATCAACACTTTCTCAAATACTCAAACTGGCATCAATGACCATCCCGTGGTCAAAGATACTGACATTCTGATATTTGATGTGAACATTAACTGATGTTCTTGATCAGTATCTGCATGATTGTATGCATATACTGCTTGCATATGATTGGCTGATTGGATAATTGCATGAATGAGCAGGTGTACAGGTGTTCTCCTATTAAAGTAGCAAATGAGAGTAAATCATGACATTTAAACAGAGAACTCTGTCTCTGCTGTTCAGCAGCCAGAGTCATTATTAAGTCATTCTGTGTATGTAATCTGCACTATTCCTATTTTCACTTATATGTCCCTCTTTGGTACACATGGTAACATCAAAAAGAACCAAAATCAGCAAGATAAAATATATAAACATGGATTTAGGAAAAGCACTTTTAGATAATGTAGATCCTTTTTTCTCTGTTTAGCTTTGTTCATTTCTTGTATTTTGTAAGTGTCCAGTGCAGCACAATTCACCACAAATGCTGTAAACCTCACAGGATATCAATACTGACCCAAAATACTGCATAATGCTGCATGACGCAAGTTACTTCATAATTGCACTGCATTAATCAAACCCTCCACTGTTATATCTTATAAGGTTATAAGGTTGTTTGACTAAATAAGTAATTGAGTAAATAACTATATAATAATAAAAAAACAATAGTCACAGTCAACTCTCTACATAGGTGTCATCTTCCTCTTTTCACCAAAAAAAATCACCTTTTTCGAAAGTCAGCATGAAATCAGTTTCCCTCAGGACACAGAGTACTAATGGCTCAGTGATGTCAGTGGTGTATGTGCGTGTGTGTAAAACCGATAAGGAGTTTCAGAAACGAGTCGTCCTTCCGCTGTCCTGATCAAGAGCCCTGTCAGAATTGACTGACAGGGCCATGAAAAGGGGAAATTTACCAGAAGAAAGGAAGAGGAGGGTAAGGCTGTCGGGAAATTGTGCGTGGGGTTGCGTCTGTATGTGTGTGTGTGTGTGTGTGTGTGTGTGTGCGTGCGTGTGTGTGTGTGTGTGTGTGCGCGAGAGAGAGAAACAGAGAGAAGCCATGCTGACCGCAGGTCCATGGTGGTGGATGGCATCTGGGACAGTCAGATTACCTCAACAAAACACACAGACACACACACAAACCAATTTCCTCTCACACCCAGGGGGTTTTGTGGTAAAACACTGTAGTGAGTCTGATAGTGTACGAACACACACATACCTGTTCTCGGGCCTTGAAACGAATAAATTACGGAGTAACACAAGGCCAGATTTTGTTGTACATACTGCTATCAGGAGATATTATTAAGAAGCATGGCAGTATCTTTTACTGCTATGTTGATGAGACATATTCATATATAATTGCTAGATAAATGATAGACAAGATATTAAAAACAATCAATGGCCGCTAAATTTCTCTTACTCAAACCAGATAAACCAGAAATCCTAGTAGCCCACAAGTCCTACTCCTGACATCCAGAGGCCAACAAGCTTCTCCATTCTAAAGACTATAAACTTAAGAGATCTTAATCCTGCCATCCAGAGCCCCATAAACTCCTACTTCTGCAATCTTGAGGCCAACAAACACCTTGTTTTACCATGCTGAGGCCAACAAGCTCCATGTTCTGCCATCCTGAGGCCCAAAAGCTTCTTGTTGTTCCATTCTGCAGCCTACACGCTCCTCCTTCTGCCATCCTGAAGCCTGAAAGTTTATGCGTCCATCATGAGCTCTAGAAGATGTTCCCATCCACATGTTAGTCCTGCTGTCCCAAGGCCCGTGAACTCCCCATATTAAGAACTATAAACCTCTGTTTCCACTCAGATCCTATTCCTACCATCCCGAGGGCCATAAACTCCTAGTTCTCTCATCCAGAGGTCCATAGGCCCTTACTAACTCCTGACATCCTGAGTTCCACAAGGCCAATACATTCCTTCTTCTGCCGTCCCGAGACCAACAAACTCCTTGTTCTGCCATCCTGAGGCCAACAAGCTCAGAGTTCTGCCATCCTGAGGCCAACAAGCTCCTATTCCTGCAAACTTGAGGCCAACAATCTCCTTGTTTTGCAAACCTGGGTTTAACAAGCTCCATGTTTCTTCATCTTGAGGCCAACAACCTCCTTGTTCTTCCATCTTGAGGCCAACATGCATAAAGGTTTGCTATCCTGAGGCTGACAAACTCTTTGGTCTGCAAACCTGAGGCCAATATGCTCCTAATCTTGTCATCTTGAGGCAGATAAGCTCCTTGTTCTGCCACTCTGAGGCCAACAATCTCCTATTCCTGACATCCTGAGACTAACAAGCTCCTTCTTCTGAAAACATGAGGCCAACAGGCCCTACCTCTGGCATTCTGATGCCAATAAGCAACTTGTTCTGCAATTCTGAGGCCAACACATTTCTTGTTCTGT
Organism: Pangasianodon hypophthalmus; assembly: GCF_027358585.1. Lineage (NCBI taxonomy): Eukaryota > Metazoa > Chordata > Actinopteri > Siluriformes > Pangasiidae > Pangasianodon > Pangasianodon hypophthalmus. Next base: position 3,476,723 of record NC_069734.1, on the reverse strand, counting down.
CATCCTGAGGCCAAAAAAAACCTACCTCTGCAATTCTGAGGCCAACAAGTGCCTTGTTCTGCCATCCTGAGGCCAACAGGCTCTACCTCTGCCATTCTGATGACAACAAGCCCTACTCCTGGTAATCCCGAGGCCAACAAGCAACTTGTTCTGCCATCCTGAGGCCAACAAGCCCTACCCCTGCCATTCTGAGGCCAGCACGTTCCTTGTTGTGCCACTCTGATGTCAACAGGCCCTACCCCTGCCGTTCTGAGGACAACAAGCTCCTGCTCTCTCTTACTTGATTGACTGCAGACTATGACCTTTCTTTACTTATAGTATAATGATAACAGTAACAACTACTATACTGTCATCTTTATTGCTAAGCATTAGCATTAGATTATTTAATCTAGAATATAACACAATTCTCAGCGCTGGCCAGAGAAGGACATGCCTCCCCTGCTGATTACTTTGCATGGTTCCTCCTATGTTTTTTCCCTCATAGATTTAATTGTTAGTTTATGTACTGACTGTACTAAATTCTTTAAACCATTTGTAGCTCTGTTCAAAAGCAATAGGTGCTGACTGAACTTCAGGAAACTGAAATTACATTCTGTCCGTTGAGATAGAACTTTCCAGAGATATGGCCAGTGACGAGAAGTATTGAATCGACAGTTTTGCAGGACAGCAGTGTTCATTATCATGCCCACATGCCATTGGGTGAACTTCCTTTTTCTCTTACTGAAGAGTAACTTTATTGTGATTGAGCAATAACGTAGTAGTGCAACATCAAATTCTAGCACACCCGATTCAAAACATGCACCAGGGCGTTCCCGCTCCAGAACTTCCACGTCCATTGTGACATCATACAGTACCTCTCTGATGAGAAAGCCACTCAGGCACATCAGAGACTAGGCAATATCTCAGTTCTCCAACAGAACAGTACAGGGTTCTCATACTAAGCAGTACATCCTGACCTATGGGAATTCCTGTATGATTGCAAAATGTCATCATAAAAGTACTAAATGTACTCTTTTAATTTCATCATGTCTTACTGTAGCTGGTTTCCTCTGGCTTGATGGTGTTTGACATAATCAAGTGTGTCTGGCAGCGTTCATAGACTGTGAGAACTGAAAAGCCTGGAATAAAAAAAATGCACAAATGTGCTTTAGGTATTCATTTTACCTGTTTCAAGTTCTACTGCAATTACTACCAGCTTTTGTAAACTGTGTGAGATTCTAAACAACCAGTGACCTGCCTGCATACAATAATCATAAATAAGTTCCCGATGTGTGTCTATGTGCATGTGTGTGTTCTTTATGCATCCTGCATATCGCCTACTTTTTCAACCCATTCCTCAAAATGCCTGTGATAGCATCTCTGACTTAGTCCCTAATCACTATGTTTATGCTTTTTTTTTTTAAATCCAACAACAACAAAAAGAGTACAGACTTGCCAAATCCACCTCCATGACAATCTGATAGGTTACTGCTCTACATGCTTTTTTCCCACACTTGTTTATTGATAAGATTCTTCCAGTAAAATGAGACATGTTTATAGGAAGAGAAATGGCTCAGACTTCTTAGAATTCTTTCTTTCTTTCTTTCTTTCTTTCTTTCTAACAACCACTAGGAGAAAAAGAACAGAGATTGTGCTGGCCCTAACCAGAGAGCTTAAGAAATTTGGGTGCCAAAGTTTGAAATATGTAGATATATATGTGTAGATACTGTGGCTGGCATAAGTATTCACCCCTTTCATAAACTTTCCCAGTTTTATAACTTTCATAAACTTTCCCAGTTTTATAACTTGTATCTGAAATGGAATTAATTGGGATAATAAGTTATGAATCCTTAAAAATTAGCTGAAAAGCTGTGATTGCACAATTACACAAAAATTGCTTTGCTAAAAATAACCCAATTTGGGTCAGTTTGTAAACCCAGTGATGGAATAAGCCAGAATTGATTGTTTTAACCCAGTGAGGTTGGGTTAGGATGTTGACCTAGCATGAAAAAGCTTCTCTTTTCCATATCAGCATAAAAAAAATATCAGGCAGCTATTTTTCTCTACAAAAAAAACCCCACCTTATATAGAGTACAAAGAGAAACAAGCAGGAATATTGGCAAAAAAAAATTTTGTTTCCTTTGTGGCCTTTATAATTTCCTAGTTTTGTTTATGTTTTGGAAACGACGGGATTTGCAACATTCAAGCCAGTAAAGCCCCCCTCAACCCCCTCCCACCACACACACAGACAAAGACACAGAAAAAGTATGAGCGAGAGGAGGAGGAAAATAGTAGACACGGTGGACCCAGTCCAACTCTTCCAGTCTCATCACATCAGAAGCTCAATCTGTTTATCACATTGCCACGTTGTTTAAAACGCAGTCAAATAAAGCGGAAAAAACACATTCAGTCTGTCTGAGTCTTCCTCTCTCTCAAGAAAAATGAATGAAGATCAGTTTTATGTGCTGTGAAATACTTTTACTTAACAGCAAGTTTCATGTTCATGTGTGCATGCGTGCGTGCATGCGTGTGTGTGTGTGTGTGCGTGTGTGTAAGGGGAGAGAAAAAGATGGAAAGAATCAAAGAAAAGGTGTGAAATCAAGTTAAATGATGCAAAAATGTTAGATTTTCAGTATTTTCCCAGAAAACATGGGATGCAAGCCAGGAAATACACCAGGGTTGTAGCACTAGTTCATTGCAGGACACTATGTTCTTTGCTACTGTGCTTTGCAATTAATTTTTTTTAGTTTGCATGATGGCAGCATTTGCAGTTCTGTCTGAAAAAAAACAACAAAATTAATCAAATAAGATTCATTAAAATTTCACTGAAGTGAAAACATCTAATACTGAGTGAATAAAATAGTGAAAAATAACTGAAAAGAAACTGAGCAGTACCTAAGGAATACAACACTGATTTCTGCTGACCATCTGATTTGAAAGACACATGAATTAATTCAAATTTCAGTCCCAAGTGAACCAATGTTGTGTTCGCTTTGCTAAGCATTGCACCCTGACCTATTGGTCATTATTGTGCAATTGTGCATAGTACATTGCAAAATACTGTATAACTGCATAACTTGTATACTTTATAGACTGATATTAATTTGTATTAGTTTGTCATACAATTTCACCAATATAATATCCTCCAAAGTGGCTAACAGAAGAGCAAAAGAAAAGAAAAGGAGTCCAACAGAGCAAATCTGTGTTAAAGTGTTAAATCACAGATGTTTTGCTATGGAGATTCCCCAGGAAATTTGCAGTAAATATCAGAAACTTTTTGCCACTTTTTTAAGATTTGGTTTGTTCGCAATACTCCGGCTGTTCGGCTAATGTCTGGTCTATCTCTGCTGATGGGTCCGAAGGCAAGTGGTTATACTGGGTACAGAAATTTCCCGTGAAGTTGCAGGCTGGGAAATTCAATGTTAGATGTTGATTCGTCTTAGAGAGTAGAGAAATGAATGGTTATTAAAGATTAATACTTCAAAAATAATGCTTCTAAATAAGACTAGATTAAAATCTGAATCTAACAGAAAGGTCAACGTTACTCTTTCCTTGTTGATCAGAAGAACTCTTGCTACTCATGCGTGTCTGTGAAGCTCAAGTATACGGAAGACAGTAGTTAATGTCTCGTCTGAGTGAGTTCAGCTGCCCTGTGATGCTGCATGAGTTGGCTTCATTTATCTCAGAGAAAGTATGGGTTAGTTGGTAACTGTTGTGTGACAAAGCAAACCACGTAGAGCATGTAAACATACAAAATTATAGTGAAAAAACAATGTTTGTGACAGTATGGGTGTGGTTGAGCAACAGTTGGGAAGCAGGGGAGGACTAATGGAGGGCAAGCGGGTAATGAGTGAGTGTATACACCTGTGTACAGATGAAAATGAAAGCCTATTACTATGGGCTGTGTGTCGCAGTGAGTGAGAGAGAACCTGACCTGAGAGAGAAAAATGATTCCTGGAACTAAAATCGGAGCTACAAAAGTACGTCACTTTCTGTGTGGAGGTTTTGCATCCTACCTACCAGGGAGTCACATTATTTTAAATTTATGGTTCTCAAAGTGGGGTCCGTGAAGCATAGCCAGGGGGCCTGTGATTTAGGGGTATTACTATTTTTTTTTTTAATTATTACAATGGTGGACATCACAACCCTCCATTATCACATTTCTAATGGAAGCTAATGAGAAATTTATAAAAACATTTCATAAAACAGTTTAATAAAAATGGCTTCTGTAGGTGGAAAGTGTGTGAGTGAGTGAGTGTGTGTGTGTGTGTGTGTGTGTGTGTGTGGGGGGGGGGGGGGGGGGGGGGGGGGGGGTTAAAATTATTATTAGTATTATTATTATTATTATTAGTAGTAGTAGTAGTAGTATTTACAGCTTAAGGGGTCCCTGAATGTACAAAGTTTGATACTTTATATTTTGCATGCATTATCATCTTTTAAAGCATAAACACATAGCGTACTTTAGGAAACTGAAATCATATCGTGTCTGTTGAGAGGGAACTTCCCAGAGAAGTATGGAAGGAACAGTTTGCTACGCCTCTACCATGTCTGTGTACCATCAGGGCAGCTTCCCTTTTCTCTTCCTGAAGAGTAAAATTACTATAATTGAGCAAGGGCTCAGCAGTGCAACATTGATTTCTGGATCTGATTCACCCCAATCAAAACTACACCCATATCGGAGCTGCATTTCCACCCTCACATGAGGTGTCTTTGTTTGGACACTGTTTTGATGAGAAAGTCACTCGTGCAACTCAGAGATGAAGCAATACCTCAGTTCTCCAACAGAACAACTGTAGGTTCTCACACTAAGCAATGCATCCTGCCCTACGGAAATTCCTATATGATTGTATGGCACGTTGCAAAACATTAACCTAAAAGGACTAAATGTACTCTTTTTGTTTCAAAATGTCCTACTTTAGCTGGTTTATTTCCTTTACTGGAAAGTAAAATTATTCCAATTGAGCAATGTGCGAGATGAAGAGAACGAGATTTTGTAGAAGTTGAAGTTATTGCAAAATGCGAAATGTTATATGCAAAGTCGTATGACTAATTGGTCAGACGGTGCTGATAAACATTCTTTTACAGAAGCTCTGACAGTTGTTCTGGCTGTAATTAAAATCACAGTTTTAAATTAAAATGCTCGTTCTAATACGTGCAACTTGCAAGGTTGCACGTATAATCCAGGTCTAATAATAAACTGTTTAAAAGTGTGCTGCTTTCTAACAGAGCAAAACATATATGGTGAAATGTCTCTAAGGAGACGTTTATTTAACATTTGTGGAAGGAGTCTCCAGTGTCAGTGCTTTGTAACAGGAAAGTCTTCAGGACAGAGGAGTTTATGCTTTCTGGTTTCTGGTAACATGACATCCTGCATTTTTTTTAAATCTTAGCAACTTCAAAAGAGAGAAAAGAAAGGCTGGTTAAGGATAGACTGTTTATAGCTGCTGTAACGTAAGTCATCGCACGAACTAACTTGTCTTGTGGATGATCCACAACATTAAATGTAACTGTAAATATATAGAAAGTGCAATGTCTCGTTCTTTAGTTGATAAAAAATTTAACTGCTGGCAAAATCACTTTGGGACATGCTGCTACAGGAAGATCATCTTCAAGGTGGTAACAGTATCCACCCAGTAATTGATTATTTTACTACAACACCATGCCATGAAGTGTTTTATTCTTTTTATTTATATATATTCACCTGACTAGGGGTTTAACCTGGTGTTGAACTGGCCAGGAGTTAATATGATAATACAATAATATGATAGAAAAGTAAATAATTTCTAATTTGAGGTTGATAGTGCTTATGACAGAACTTTAGATGAATCTTTTAATACTTATTAATACAATATAATAGATTTTACATAACACACAAGGAAAGCTGGTACCTGATAAGGCCAAGTGTGAAGACAAGAGATGGAATGAGGAAGACGCAGAGAGTGTGAGGAACATAGCATTAACCCCACACTAATAAGTTCACACTTTAGTTCACACATGGAGAATGTGTGAGTTTTCTGAATACATGCTAGATCTTTGCCTCACAAACATGTAGGCGTTAGACAAGCATTCATTTTCCTTACTATGCTTATGAGGACCTTCCGTTAACATCACTATTAATGCAGTTAAGTAATGCTATGCTACACCTAAATCGAACTGTAACATTGACCTCAATAACTGCAAGAAAGCAAAAAGGAAACATTTGGCGCTTTTGACTTTCTTTAAAATAAAAGCTTCAGATTTTGTAAAAAAAAAAAAAAAAAAACTGTCATACTATATTCCTATCCTTATCCCCTCTAAGATATAAAACCATGCCCTTCTCTCTTTCTCTCTCTCCCTCTCTCTTTCTCTCTCTCTCACTAAGTAGAGAGCAAATGTTCATCTTATGAAAAGCCATTTGAACAAAGCTAAGCTTGAAGTGTAAATATGGCCTCTACATGACCTTTCACATAAATAAACATAGTATGGGCGTGCTGGATAACAGCGCCTGCTAATTGATTAAATGTAAATATGTGTGGGTGTGTTGTACTATAAAATAAATCTGTTCTAATCTAATAAACTTTGTCAAAGCTGTGTGTAAATGGGTTTCCAGGATGACTCCGCCCCCATCCACAGTGCATGATGACTCACTGAATTGTTTGATGAGGATGAAAACGATGTACATAAGTCATATGATATGGCTTTCATAGTCAACATGTCTCAACCCAAATGAACGGCTGCAGGAGGTTTTGGAGTGATATGACAGACAGTGCAACGTGACCATCGTCAAACCCCTACTGAGGGAATATCTTCAGGAAGAACAGTGTACATGGCTCCAGAATAGGTCTAGAGACTTGTAGAATCAAAGGCAAGGTTCATTGAAGATTTTCTGGTGACTCGTGTTGGCCCAGCACCTTACTAACACACTTTATGTTGGTTTCTACTTTTTTTTTTTGTTTGTCATCTCTCTCTACGTATATACAGCATGTGAGTTTGTGTGTTGATTTTACATATCAAAGTTGGTCAAAAGTCAACTCTTAGATAACTGTGCTCTGGCCAAGTGTAACCAGTTACTGTATAACTTGTTGTAGAAGTCAGTCAACACACAAAAGGTGAGCTCAGCCTTGGACAAATCTCTATCTAAATATTACCATTGGAGGAAAGCAGTTTACATCATCAGTAATGTGAATAAAGGAATAATAATAATAGTAGTACATAGTATCCAATTATCCATTCAGCCAATCAGGTGGCAGCAGCGCAATGCATGAAATCATGTAGATACAGGTCAGGAGCTTTAGGTAATGTTCACATCAGACATCAGAATGGAGGGAAAAAGTGTGATCTCGGTGACATTGTTGGTGTCAGATGGGCTGGTTTGAGTATTTCAAAACCTGCAGGGGTCCCCTGGGATTTTCACACAAAACAGTCTCTAGGGTTTACACTTAGAGAATGGTGCTGAAAACAAAAAACCTCCGGTGAGTGGCAACAAGGAAACATTTCGTTGATTAGAGAGGTCACCGGAGAATGGCCAGACTGCTTCCAGCTAATAGGAAGGCTACGGTAACTCAAATAACTACTCTTTACAACCGTGGTGAGCAGAAAAGCATCTCAAAACATGTAGAACCTTGAGGTGGATGGGCTACAACAGCAGAAAACCACATTAGGTTCCACTCATCTCAGCCAAGAACAGGAATCTGAGGCTACTGTGGATAGAGATTCAATGAAACTGGCCTGGTCAATCTATCTATCTATCTATCTATCTATCTATCTATCTAGCCAAATAAGCCCAATAATGAGCACCCATGTAATGTTGTTCCACTTCCTCCATGAGTAAAAGTCCCAAAATACTGTAATTAATATGTTTGTACTAGTTCTATAGCAAAAGACATAATAGTGGCTGAATTGTGTTTCAGCATTTACACACACTCATTTAGTAACACACTGTAATTTACTTTATGCTCATTTACATGGACATCTTTTTTAGTAATGGTTTAAAGAAACAGTCACTGCATGTTTGTTTAATTAATTAGACAAGAATGATGACATTTATTATTTACTTTGTTTCTTGTTCTTTATTTCTGGTTTAGTTTGTGGTTTATTAATGTTGTGTAACACAGGAAATAATGTTAGCTTAGTAACATAATATATGAGATTCAAAAAGCTTGTGGAATAAATAAATAACAAAGAAAAAGAAAATTTTTCTGTTATGTAATATCAACACACTGTCACATTTATGAATTTCCCAATTAACCAGCACAAACATATTATTTATAAATTAGGAGATGGTTCCATAATCTTTTTTTTTTAAACCACAAGAATTTTGAAATGACAGAGGATATGAGCAACTCAGTAACACATTACAATGAGGTACGCTGAACTAACATTATTTACTGCGTTTACAAACTGTAAAATGAACTATTAATAAGCCATAAATAATAATGAAATTAATAAATGTGTTTATTAATGTTTATACTGAATAAAATTAACTTTAGAGCAAAGTTTTTAAAAAATGCATCTACTTGTTTTTTTTTTCTCAACTGAGAAATAATGATTTTATATTCTGTAACTTTTTTCAGTTGTGAAAAAAAAAATTTTTGCAAATAGTTTCAAAGACTATACGAATTTTATTGTCAGACGTTAAGCCAAAAATGTATTTGCTTAAAATGTTTCTTTACAAGAAAGTGTACACAAGTGCCAGATTTGTGGTCTTTCTCCGCTGTGTATGAAGAGTGTGTATTTGTTCTTTTGCTGTTTGATGTGGTGACTGACACAACATTTATACATAATAACCACCATGCATTTGTGTGCGAAATGCATTTGTGCATGTGCATTTGTGCACTTTAAAGATGTGTGTTTGTGTATTCGTTAAGAGGGCTTTTGTATCGACATTGTATCATAATGGCAAAACGAATCAGCATGCAAATGAGTCACCAAGTCATATAAAAATGAGCAAACTCATACCAGATGAGGATGTCGACCATGTTTGCGGTTTTGTATAATGTGAGACTTGACCCTGGGAAAAATTCGTTTGTGTCCACAGTGGTGAGAGGCTAAAGATGATAAATGTTCATAAAGTATGCATTAACTATAGTTGTGTTATAGTATTAAAGTGTAAAAGTGTTAATGTGTGTACACAACCTCAGTCCTCTTGTGCATATGTTTTGTTCATTTCTGTTTCTGCAGTTTGTAGGTGCATTTGAAATGATAGCTGGCGTAGGTTACACTATAAACGCATAAAAATTGTACAAAAGTGTGCTGTATGTTTATAATTGTCACATATGTGTGTTGCCTGTGTGTGTTTTTGTGTGTGTGAGAGAGCAAGAGTTGAGGTGAGGATTATGTAATTGCGTTCCGTGAGGAAGCTGCTGGTTTGCTAGTTGAAGCAGGCAGAAAGAGGAAGTGCCGGCTGTTTATCAGTCCCCACACTTCCTGTGGTCAGGGGGGGCGGGGCTTGAGTCCGGGGGCTGTGGTCGCTGAGCACCTATCTCACTCGGTAACAGAGCGAGCGAGTGACCAAGCGTCTGTTACTGAGCGCTGCAGTCTTATCTCAATCCAGATCACACACCAAGTTGTTAAATAACAGGAGCGCAACAGCGGAAGCTTAACACACCTGGTTTTACATGTATACACACACACATATACACACATGCGCATCCTGCTCTGCTTTGTCTTTTGTTATCGCACATACACCCTCATGCACCTAACCCCAATCTCCTGCGCTTGTCTTCTACATGAAGCTTTTGTTTCCCTGACAAACACATTCATGCACATTTCATACACACTTCATACAAACTTCATACACAGTTCATACACAGCAGAGACAAAGACACAGAAAGAGAGATGCACAGTGTTTAAGAAGAAATAATAATTCAATTTCCAGAGCGCTTAAACTGCATCCATCGTTAATATCCTTCCACGCTTTTTTCATCGGTATTCATCAGGCTACATAGCATCAACATGCTAACTGACATAAACCTACATAAACACTTATAAAGGCTGAATCTTACAGGCTGTTCATATCATAAAGAATGCGTTTGTCAACTCTGATGTCAAGTTGACCTAAAACCTGAATTAGGCGACATAGATTTTTGTCGACGTAAAGCTGTTATGACACATACAACACAGTTACAAGAATAATCAATATACATTATAGTTTCATAGGTCTGCTTATAAAGTCTGTGTGAATACTTACATCATCACACTGTAATGGCAGAGTTATACTTATTTTTCTGCCTTTTATGTAACAATTTCAATTTCACAGCTTATAAGATGTTATTAACACTCATGGCAATGACATGACACTGTAGTGATGACTTACTGTAGCGAGTCGAATATTTTCTCTCTTCCTTAAGGACCAAGAGTTTCATATTTCTGCTTATAAGATTTTTATAAACACTTAGGCCATGACACTGTGATTATGAGTTATGGCAGAGTTGTGTAACTTTCTCTTTAACTAAAGTTATTCCAGTGTCACTGCGTACAAGAAGATTTTATTGATACTTACAGTATGGCAATTCCATGATGCTGTAATGACAGTTAGGAATACTCTCTCTCTCTCTCTCTCTCTCTCTCTCTCTCTCTCAAGTTCAAGTTCTAGTTCAAAGTGTGCTTTATTGGCATGACTGTTTTAACAATGTTGCCAATGCAAATTAATATAAAAGATATATCTACAAGCAATAACAACAGATAAAGGAAGAGAAAAACAATAATGAATAAAATAAACACTGAACATGAATAGGCATTAATTGAATTAACGGATGTATTACAGAAAGATAGTATTAGGATTAGATTGGATTACACACACACACACACACACACATTCTCCCTCTCTCTCTCTCTCTCTCTCTCTCTCTCCCATAAAGAAAGTGAATTTCATAATCTTGCTTATAAGATTTTATTAATACTTAATTATAATGAATTGTAATGACAATGTTATGAATATTTTCTATTTTTCCCTTAAGGAAAGTGAGTTTCATAATCCTGCCTTTTTTTTTTTTTTTTTTTTTTTTTTTTTTAGTGGTACCATGAAACTGTAATGACTGATGTAAATTTTATTTGTACAATTTTTATGTAAATTATATTCATATAGTAAGCTCATTTAAAGGTTAGCTGTTTATAAGATTTTTATGAAATCTTACCGTAACGACAGTGACAGACTTTTCTCATTCTAAATTTGCTTGTTATCTTCATGTAAATCTGACTTACCAGAAGTAAACAGACACTCATACCCTGAATGAGCTGTCATGACATTCTAATATATCATTAATCAGCCTAGAAAACGTCATAACACAACCTTATATCAAGACATGTCTGTCACTTTACTCAGGTGTTACCCAAACTTCACGTCAAATCACAAAAGCAGCCTCTGGCTGTCTTTAGGAACATTTATGCGGATATAAATGATATGCAGGCTTATGAACATTTAACCTCTCGTTTAAATGAAAGTCAACACATTATTTTTTTCTTACTCATTACACTTCATATGAACTTTGCAGGAGATATGAATGAGTTCATTTCACTGCTTTCAGCAAAAAGCCCCATAAGTGATGACCTCATCATCCAAACCTCAAACTGCACTGATCTCATTTTTAACAATGGGGGAAGACAAATAGACCAATCTGTGCATTATGAGAATGTTGTTGACAGTTCGGTCTCCTGCAGACTGAAAGTAGGACGCAGAACCAGAGAGACCAGAAGTACCAGAAGTTCAGATGCGAGCTTGTCATTTCTGGTGGGCTATTGATGTCCTGAACGTTAATAATATGTGAAACTTACAAAATAACTACAAATAAAGCAGGTATAAGTTTCATCTATACTCTCTCTGGTACGCGCACGTGTGTGCGCGCGTGCGTGTGTGTGTGTGTGTGTGTGTATGTATACACTCTAATATCATTGTCACAATTTAACCTATGTTTACACTATATGATTTTCAGCCTGAAAAAAATCACACATTGTAAAAGAATTCTTTGGTCTCAGAGTGCATAATCTGATGGTTGATTTAGTGCCATTGAGCTCTAAGATGGCTGACAACAAAGTTCTAAAAGTGTCAGAAAGTGTTGATTAAAATGTCAGGTACTAGGACAGTCGTCTAAAAGCCACTAACAGGAGGACAACACAGGATGATGGCAACTCACGGGACAGCTACAAATACGGTAGCGGTGATGATGAAACATAAACGAAACATGCTAATGGAAAAAAATATCCTTAGTACCTTAACCTCATATTGAAGAATGTTTATATTTATGCACGAGCCGATTTCTGGATCATTTTGATTGATGATGTGAACAGAACACAGTCATTTTCTTTAATCGAACCGGGATCTTCATCATATAATCTAAAATGGTGGACACACATTATCACACATGCTGTCGTAGAATGTTATTGGGGTCATTTCATACAGAGTGACAAGTAATATATATTAAAAGGCTGCTGAAAATCGTACGGTCTAAAACGGGTTTAGAGAAAGTTCTAACAGGTCTAGCACGCAGATTTACCCCCCTGAGGGCAGTTTTACGCACAACACGCTGGGTGAACTTGAGAAGGAAGTGGTGAGGTACGGTTGTGCTCAGGGATTTATGGCTGGTGTAAATAATTAGAGGTTTCCTTACCTTCACATTGTTCACAATTACAATTATATATGTAAAAGAGCTCCTAGAGGTGCACCAGGTGTGTGGCTCAGCTCCCAGAATGGACAGTGATGTCATCCAGTGATCGTATTCTGGAGCCAAGTGTAAAAGCCAGTTCCCTTCCATCAACAGGCGCAAGGTGGACAGGAAGTGCACCATCCCCTGGCACACAATGAGCTCATTCAGCCAAGTCATTTGTAACCAGGAGATACAGCTTAGAAATGCAGTGACAAGGAATGAAACCCTTCAGGATTTGCTATTGTAGGAAAATAACTAAGTACAGGGTGGTATCAGTAACTTCGCTTCAGTAACTCATTATTTTCCAATAACAGCACATCTCAAAGTGTTTTATTCCTCTTATACCACAGCAATTTGCCAACACTAACAATTTTATTAATTAATAAACGACAGATCATATTTTTTTTTTTACATTTATAACTACACTGAATGTAATTGAATTTCTAGAAAGCAAGTTCCTGGTATCAGTAAATAAGCTATTAACAGTCACTTCATCAGTGGCCTCTTTTTTTTCACTCTCTTATTGTTAATAAAACAAAAAAACAGCAAGAATCTATAAACTCCTCTGTCCTGAAGACTTTCCAGTGAAGTAAAACTACAGTTACTTTAGCTGTGACTGTCCATAAATGTTAAATAAATGTCTCTTCACAGAAAACGTCAGAGATAACGCATTAATATAAACTTGTGATTTGCAGCTCCAATATTGTCAGAGCTGCTGTTATAGAAAATGAATCAACACCGTCTGACCAATCAGAATTTAAAAAAAAAAAATTCAAGTACTGAGTCCTGTGTTGTGATAACAGCACAATAGTCTCAGCCTCAGATTGTCTGATATCTTTTGCACACTTTTCTGGCCACAGGCTTCAGAATCATGAAGGTTGCAATCTGATTGGCCTCTATCTTTCCAGGGAAGAAAAAATTAAATTTTATATAAACACAATCAACTTTTCAGAGCAAGATGTAGTAACTAAACTGAAAAGATTCATAGAATCCAGCATATAAAAGTTATTACGGAGTCTCACTTGTTTGCTGATGGCCTACAGGAAAGGTTCGGTCATTTGTTATGCCAGTCAAATTGGCACTTTTTATGAAAGTATGTGAGTCTTGGCTACATTTATTATCAAATATACCAGACTCTCTAGCAAATGTTAGAAGTGGCTTATGAGATTAAACTAATGTATTCTCTATGCATATTTTCTGGAACCTGAAATTTTTAAATGTCTAAAGCAGTAATTTACATAATTAAAGACAAATATTGCATGAACACCGATGCTGTAAATATATATTTTTCATTTGCCATCAATATTGCAAAGGCAAGTTGCAAAAATTCATCAACTTAACTAACTTAGCCGATCATAGAATTATTGCTCGTTGTAAAAGTGTTTTCTATAAAATATTGTTCGTTCTGCCATTTTATATACACGTCTTGCTCATTTCAATCGGTATGATTCAAACTGTAAGCGCCCAAGTGCATGCAAACCCACAAACCCACAGCACATCATCACATAGACACAGCTATCTATAGCAGTGTGATGAAGCACATAATTGGGGATAGTGTACACAAAGCTACACAAAGCTAATCCCACTCAGGGTAATTCAGTAGTCTAGACGTTGTAAGCCAGGCCAACTTGTCTGTCTGCTCACAAAGAGTGTCAAGTCTTCTATGCTGGAGTGTGTGTATCTCCGACACATTCAAGATGAGCTCATTTTGGTATGTTTTACTCAAGTGTTTTACCCAAAACACTGGTCATGGAAGGCTAGCACTGATTCTGCCGCTCTGCTCTGAACCTCAGATTGGGGATAAATCGTGTTTAAGCTTGTCTGTTGCGATTGAGAAGTCTGGCAGAATTGCTGTGTGTGTGTGTGTGTGTGTCAGAGAGAAAGAGAGAGAGAACTATAGAAAATGGTTAAATCCAATAAGACTAACGAAGATAAAGAACAGTTGAGTCAATTTCTACACGTGTGTGTGTATGTGTGTGTGTGTGTGTGTGTGTGTGTGTTATGCATGGTTATTACAATTCGCAACGTGCACCTGTGCCTATCTGGGATCGTCCATGTCTGACATCATCTGTTTTATTAAATCTGGAACAATTTGTCTTAGTAATCATGTCATCTTACTGGGCAATCATCATGACACCACTACAATAAAAATAAATAAATAAATAAATAAATAAAAACACTGCTGAGATAACAAATAAGAATTGTTTTTAAAAAAAGAATTTTTGCTAAAAAAAAAAAAAAGATCAATTATCAATTAAGATCAAAAGTACTTGGTTAATACTTGATATGACTGAAGTTTTTTTTTTCTTTTAAGCTATATAGGAAAATGTTATAATTAGCCGGAAAAAAAAAGTAAATGTGAACAGAACTGACAGTAGGTAGACTAAATATGCCTCTGGCAATTTTTCATATATTTTTTTGTATAATAGGAGCACACGAGTTTGTGGAACTGCAGTACTTGTTTCATACCTACAGGTCAGGACAGGTAGTTACATCTGTCTTCCTCTGTATTTATCTCGATTAAACTCACATCCACCTGAACAAAATCAGACAAAACAACAAAAAAAATGTATTGTGCATTACTATTGAACTGGCGGTTCCTAAAATCTGATCTAGATCTTCACTCAGATAAGTGCACTTACGCCACAGCACTGCTGAGAACTAAACCTAATAATAAATTTAATTTAATATTCAGTTATATGACAAAGATGTAACCATTTATATGGTGAAGTTTTCTGTAATGTTTATGGAAGGAGTCTCCAGTGTCAGCGCTTTTTCTGAATGAAAATGCTGGCAAATTCCTGTGGTATAAGAGGAACAAAACACTTCAGGATGTGCAGTTATAGAAAAACTAATCAACTTTTGGGGTGATAAGAATAACTCCACTTTATCACAACACCTCACTGTTGATTGTTTTCCTATAACACCACAACATGAAGTGTTTTAGTCTTCTTATACCACAGCAGTTTGCCAACATTTTGTGCTTTATTCATTATATTTTAGCCCTTAAAGGTGCTAAGTAGAACCCAATTACAGGGATTTCCTTTCAGAAAAGACTCAAAGTAGAATATTTTGTGGGCAGCTAGAACCCTTAACCCTTAAAGCCACAAGGAACCCTGTATTATAACAGCCATGCCAATGGAGTGTTTAATTTCTGTCAAGTCCAGTGTGAGAAAACCCTAATGCTGTCATTTCCTGAATTTTTGTCGTGTTTTCAGATTTTGTTTTTGTGTTTGTGTACTAATTTTGAGGTGTTTGAGGTGAAACTTTAAATTGATTTGTAAATTAGCTTGTTATATTAGCTAGCTAGTTACGTTTTGTAAATGAGCTTGTTAAATTGCCTAGCTAGTTACGTTTTGTAAATGAGCTTGTTAAATTGCCTAGCTAGTTACGTTTTGTAAATTAGCTTGTAAAATTGCCTAGCTAGTTATGATTCGTAAATTAGCTTGTTAAAGATTAAAAATATTTACTTTCAAATTTGCACATGCCATTATATTATATATATATATATATATATATATATATATATATATATATATATATATATATATATATATATTATACATTTCCTGTATTTTGTCATGTCTTCAGATTAGTTGTCAGATTTGGTTTTGTGTTGTGGTAAATACATATATAGTTGTGAATTTCTCTGCCTCTGCTACAAAGAAGGTCCTGATCAGCGCTTTCCAGCTTCTCAACACATCACTGTGACTACTGCAGAACTCTGGGTGTGTGAACTGCTTACTCAGACTGGGCCGTGCTCATTTTCACGTCTTAGTCTTTCTTAGAAAGCAGCCATTTTACTTTGAAAGGAATCCTGACTCACTTAACTGGTTAGACACACAGGCTGCAGCGTGCATGAAAACACACATGCACACACATGCACACAAGAGTTTTCTGAAACCCATAATTCTGATGAACCATTTGAGGCAGTAAGTGGATACAAACAAACATATTATTCTTCGACATTTGTTTTTTCAGGTAAAACAATGGTGGGAGCTTCTCTTGGTGCTGATTTGGCAGACTCAGTGCACCATTCAAGTGAAACCGACTGCTTAATTGCCAAGTGAAAAAAACAACATATTTTTTACTCCAGAAATTTTCAATTTTGACCTTTAAATCACCTGATATTAAATCTAAGATATTGCTTTTTGATAAATTAACTTGTTCATTTAGCTGGCTAATTAGGATTTGTATGTTGGTTGTCAAATTAGCTAGCTAGTCCATTTTTTAAATAGCAAGCTAGTTAAAATGTTTAGGTTAGCTTCTGAAAGTGACTAGCTAATTAGGATTTTTAAGATTATCTTGTTAAATTATCTAGCCAGCTAAGATTTGTAAATTAGTTTGTTAAATTAGCTAGCCAGAGTAAGAGATTTGTAACTTACCTTGTTACAATAGCTAGCCAGTTAAGATTTGTAAATTAGCTTCTTGAATTTTCAAGTCAGTTTTGTAACTTAGCTTGTTAAATTAGGGAGCTATTTAAGTTTTGTCAATTAGTTTGTATATTAGCTAGCTAGTTAGGTTTATTTAAATTATCTTGTTAACTTAACTAGCTAGTTAAGCTTTGTTTTTAATGCTAATGTGCTAATGTGGAATTAAACATTACCCAAACAGCAATCAACAATCTAGGTTTGTCTGTATTGTAGTCAGCTCTTTTCATTAGTATTTACATTTTTCTCTCAAATACCTGAGCATGTTTAAATGTAGATCCTTTCTGACTTTCACTTTAGTACATTTTCGCCTCCACACTTCTACATTTAAATATGTTTTTAAACGATGTTCATACAGTGTATCCACACTTTTACTTAAGTACAGTTTCTCTGAAATCCTAACTGGCCTGGCAAAACCTGTCAGGTATTGTTGTGACTAAAAAAGAATAATAAAAAAAAGGTTTTGACCACTAAAATACTTTAAAATAATAGACCTTGACATTAAAAAAAAAAAAAAGTGGAAATGTTTTATTTGGGCTACTTAATAACCTGACCTTGACATCTGCCTGCAACGACCATGTTGTGTAAAAAGCAGAAGCAGAAGCCTTTATTTGTCACATATACACTACAGCACAGTGAAAGTCTTTTCTTCGCATATCCCAGCTTGTTAGGAAGCTGGGGTCAGAGCATAGGGTCAGCCATGATACAGCGTCCCTGGAGCAGAGAGGGTTAAGGGCCTTGGTCAAGGGCCAACAGTGGCAGTTTGGCAGTGCTGGGGCTCAAACCCTGACCATCTGATCAGTAATCCAGAGCCTTAACCACTGAGCCACCACTGCTCCTAAAAAGCAAGTCTGACATATGGAATGCTAAATGCAAAAACCTTCGTCTAAAACCTTGGTAGCCACGTGTGATTCTCCCACACAGTGAACTTCACGATTAGATCAAGTTGTTGGATAGCAAAACAGACATAATCTAATCAATTCAGTTTCTAAATAGATATTGACTCACAAAATGTCTACCATGCTAATGCACCGTTACATCATCAAAACAGAGAAGAGCGCTTACACACTCTGTACAGAAGACAGTTTTTAAATGTTTAAATGTTTAAATAATAAGAAATTAAATCGGCAGATCAGAAGTGAAGGAATGAATCAGTGATTATTTTTGCCATTGATGTTAGCGTGAAAAGAGATAAGTGGAGTGAAAAAATGACAATGAGGCTTGTGTTATGTGCAAATAAGGAACGTCTGTCAGTTTCAGAACTATATATGAAAGATTATGTCAGAGTTTTTACAGGCTGCCACACACATACAGATGCACCGGAACACAGTGTTCATCGTCTGTGGTTTGGGAGTGTCAGGTTATCAATAGATTCATGTTAAATGATGCAACTATAATGGCCGGTGCCAGTTACATTTCTCCGCCCATTTCCTGTTGAATGATATCTCTTTACTGTAACTCAGAACACCAGCAGTGCAGTGAAACGATGAGCAAAATAATGAGTTTGGAGTGATTTATAGCCTGTTGACTGCTCACATGCCTTACATTTCATCAAAAAGAGTGATTGAAGGGCAAAAGTGAGTGAAAGAGCCATTGGTTTTACCATTAAAAATTTGTAAAAAAATTTTACTTTAGGTTTTAACTGGCCTTATTATTATTATTAGTAGTAGTAGTAGTAGTATTCTTCTTCTTTTATTTTAAATATTGTATTGTAAGTACATTTTACACAATATTTAAGATATTTTACTTAATCTTTTAGTTTTAATTCTTATTTTTTTATTTTCTTTTTGTCTTTCTTTTTATTATTATTATTATTATTATTATTACTACTTGTTTTTACTTATACACTCCTATACACTCCCTGTCCACTTTAATAGGAACACCTGTACACCTGCTCATTCATGCAGTTATCTAATCAGCCACAGTGTATAAAATCATGCAGATAAAGGCCAAGAGCTTCAGTTAATGTTAAACATTAAATATCAGAATGGGGAAAAATGTGATCTCTGACTTTAACCCTGGCATGGTGAGCAGAAAAGCTTCTCGGCATGCACACAATATCGAACCTTGAGTTGGATAGGCTACAACCGCAGAAGACCACATTGGGTTCCACTCAAGTCAGCCAAGAACAAGAATCTGAGGCCATGATAGCCTCAGATTCTTGTTCATGGCTGACAGGAGTGGAACCTGATGTGGTCTTCTGCTGTTGTGGGCCAACAACCTCAAATTTTGATGTATTGTGTGTTCTGAGATGCTTTTCTGCTCACCACAGTTGTAAAGAGTGATTATTTGAGTTACTACAGACTTCCTGTCAGCTCAGACCAGTCTGATCATTCTCCTCTGATCTCTCTCATCAACAAAGTGTTTCAGCCTGAAACTCTAGAGACTGTTGTGTGTGAAAATCCCAGGAGATCAGCGGTTTCTGAAATACTCAAACCAGCCCAACTGGCACCAATAGCCATGCCACAGTTAAAGTCATGGAGATCACACTTTTTCTTCATCCTGATATTTGATGTGAACATTAACCGAAGCTCTTGACCTGTTTGTGCATAATTTTATACACTGTGCTGCTGCCACATAATTGGCTGCTTAGATAACTGTGTAAATGAGCAGGTGAACAGGTGTTCCTATTAAAGTGGATGGTGAGTATATGTAAAGTTTTTATTATTATTTTTATTATTATTATTATTACTTAGAAAAGAGGGTTCCTCAAGGGTTCTTTGATGGTCAGCTGCTCTTCAAGGTATGCTTACCCAATACTGTATGTTAATGTGTGTTCAGAGTTCGTTCTGCTATTTTCTGCTTGAAAACCAGGCAAATTCTGAGTGTTAGAGGAAGAGATTAGTCCATTTCTGAGAACACCTATATGTGATTAAATGTGATTCATGGCTCATGGATGAGGTTGAGTCATGAGTAAGACTGTGCTACAGAGAACAGAGGCGTAGACAGAAGAGGATACAGATTAGACACAAAATGAGATGAAACACAGAGGGGTTGGGAAGGTCATTTGTAGATATAAAATGAGAGTGTAATTATGTGGAAAAATTTTTGTGTGTGTTTGATGAAGAGGATGTTTTAAAAGCTGAGTTTCCTGTTTATTAGGGACTACATGGGTGTAGTGTTTGCAACCTTTGAATTGCTGTGAAGAATTGAAGTGTGTTTAAAAAATGTAAAAGAAAAGAAACATGAATAATGAATTTTCATTGTTCATAGGGCTACATGATAACTAATGACCATGACGTTAAAATGACCGTGGCTTTAAAATGTCCTTCTTTAGGATTAACAACAGCTGGATATAGTCCAGGTGTTAGGAATTTCAGCAGGAAATTTGCTGGTATGGCACTTCAACCACTTATAAGTGCTCATAGGGCTACATGAAACCTACTTAAGCAATGCATGACATAAAACTAATGCTCTAATTCTACTTCATCAAAATGTCCTCCTTTAGCTTCAGTGACAGCTGGACATATTCCAGATGTCCTTTCTTGGAGCTTTAGCCAGAACTTGGCTTTGGCATTTCAACCTGTTATAAATGCTCATAGGGCTACATGACACCTACATACCTATGATATTCATGACATATAATTGATGCTTCAATTTTATTTCACCAAAATGTCCTTTAGCTTTAATGTCAGCTAGACATATTCCAGGTGCTCGCTCATGGAGTTTCAGCAGGGATGTTTCTGTTATGGGTTTCCAAACTTTTATAAGTACACATAGGGCTACATAACACCTACATAAGCCATTCTTTGTATTTAACTGATGCTTCTATTCTATTTAATCATAATGTCCTCTTTTAATTTTAATGACAACTGGACATATGGATTTCCAACTATGTATAAGTGATGCCTCCATAAACCCTTCATGACAGTTCAATCGATTCGACCCTTTAGTTATAAAGGCTTATTCCATAAGACATCAGCTTTAAAAAAAACCTGCTTTTAGTACTTTTGATGGCAAAGTAACATAACACCTAGTGAACTAGGTATTTTTTGGCATGACATTTGTTTACGAAGTGGTATAATACGATACTTTCTAGAACGACGTCAGAACTGACTTTGTAGTTCAGTGTATTTGTGTTATAATGGTTATAATGTGACACAGCTTGACAAGCGAGGTTAAGTGGAAAACATGGAAGGTTTGTCATGATATTTGTCAGTCCAGAAAGTGTCATGACACAAACCAACCTTATGTCAACAAATATCTCTGTGAGGCATTTTGTCAACTTAGTGTGAACAGTGACAAAAGATGTTTTCATGACAGCTGGCACCTTGGAATAAACTTTTATAAATGTTTATGTAGCTTGAAGTCAGTTGTCATGAAGGGCTTATGTAGATCTCATGCAACCTTTGCTTCCATACTTTTGGCCTGTATCGTGTATATAATGTGTGTGTGTGTGTGTGTGTGTGTGTGTGTGTGTGTGCTAGGATTCAGGCCACAGCTTGAAACCACAACCAGTCATCCTGCCATCACAGCTGGTACAGGTTAGCATAGTAATAACAAACAATTGTGTCTTAGTACTGTCACACACACGCACACACACACACACACACACACACACACACACACACACACACCCTAATCAGAACATCACTGTTTATAAATCACTAATTCTGAAAACATTCAGAAAACATTTTGCTAACCTGAAATTGTTAGCTGGACTGTAGTAACTCAAAACCATGTTAAATTAAATGAAATATGTTTATGTATTTTTATATTTAAGAAAGAGCAATATAAAACTCATAGATATAATTTTGACCTCTGAAAACCACGTTATCTGAAAACAGCGGTCAGACCAAGTGCAAATAAAGTTCGTTTAAAGGAAAAGTCAACTTACTGAAGAGGAATAGACGTTGAACGTGAAAGAACAGTAATGAGTAACAGTTACTTTCGCTTTGTGCTGACTTCATCTAGGTTAACTTTTACCTGCGATTTCACTAGCCTTGGTCTTGTGAGCCAATAGAAAGGATGCGGGCAGAGCTGTGTTTTGTTTAATAGGTAACAAACATCTGAGTCACTAATTATTAAGTAGCAATCACAAAGCTAATCGCTAACTATTTTTTACTACTTATACATGTGAGAAAGAAAAATAAATAAATAGCCATCTCTTCCAATGAAACATGCTGTTAATATTCTCTCTGCCTGTTAGGATTTTCTGGATAGAAATGTTGGCACCTTGGATATAGTCTTGTTTATGCTGAGTAAGCGAGAAGTTTTGAACTTACGGGGGCAGTCGTGGCCTAATGGATAGAGAGTCGGACCTGTAACCCGAAGGTGAACCTGAAGGTTGTGGGTTCGAGTCTCGGGTCCGGCAGGGATTGTAGGTGGGGGGAGTAAATGACCAGCGCTCTCTCCCACCCTCAATACCACGACTGAGGTGAGACCCTTCAGCAAGGCACCGAACCCCAACTGCTCCTCATGATAGAGTGCCACTGCTCCAGGTGTGTGTTCACGGTGTGTGTGTGTTCACTACTGTGTGTGTGCGCACTTGGATGGGTTAAATGCAGAGCACAAATTCCGAGTATGGGTCACCATACTTGGCCACAAGTCACTTCACTTCACTTCAAAGAATGGTAAAAAAATACCACCCCACTAAACCTATGGATACAGATAAAATGAGATAAAATCTAGGATGCCCTTACAGTGGAGAAAATGTGATAAAGTGCCCTAATGGCTGCCCTTCAAATGGAAAAAATTGTGAGGAAATGCCATGATAGAGTGCCCTCTGGGATGCCCTTCCTATGAGCAAGAAATCATGATGATGTGCCCTCTAGGTTGCCCCTCCAGTGAAAAAATACATAACGCAGTACTCTATAGGGTGCCGCTATGTGCAAGAAAACATGATGAAGTGCTCTTATGGGTGCCCTTCCAGTGCAGAGTACATGATTCATTCCCCTCTATGCTTCCACTAAGTATAAGGAAATATAATGATGTGCCCTTTAGGGTGCCAATTTGTGCAAGAAATCATGACGTGCCCTCTAGGGTGCCAATATGTGCAAGAAATCATGATGAAGTGCCCTCTAGGGTGCCAATACATGTGAGGAAAAGTGATGAGTGCACTTCCAGAGTGGATTTCCTGATTCACTGCTCTCTAGGGTTCCCCTGTGCCTGAGGAAACATGATGATGTGGTCCATCTTTGTCCAGTAAAACCTGATGTAGTACCCTCATGGGGGCACATGATGCAGTGCCTTATAGTATTCCCCTACGTCTGAAAAAACAGGATGAAGTTCCCTAATTGGTGCTTTTCCAGGGAGATAATGTGATGCAGTGCCCTACTAGAGTGCCGCTACATGCAAGAAAATATGATGAAGTGCACTATATGTTCCCCTACATGCAAGAAAATGAGTTAAAGTGCCCTCTGGGTGCTTTTATGTGCGAGAAAATGCGCCTCTATAGTAGAAAAAACATGAGTTAATGCTCCAGGCGCCCCTGTTTTTTCTTCTCCCACATGTAGGAGTTGCCCTTTTACTTTTTTCACCCACCCCCAGACAGCCCGTGGCCACCCCACGGTAAACAAGGTGCGAAAAAACAAAAACAGGATACAGGACCTTTAGCCTGGGCAGGTATGTACAGTAGTAGTAATAGCATGTTTTCATACTTTTCTTCGTGACCTGCTCTAACAGCATTGTCTGATGAAGACGCCATCCTTCCACACGTGTTTGTGCAGCACATTTGAACAGATAATTAATGCAGACTGATTTCCTTATCCTCCACATGCATTTTTATCATACCTGTGGCAGCACTGGTTTGGAGCTCAGCCAAAGACGTGTACCTCAGGACATGCCTTTTTGTTTTGAAACGACTGGAAAGGATTTCACACCATGCAGCGTTTAATCACTGTGAAGCTTGTGTTTTGTTTTTGTGTGCGTCTTTTTGCCGTTTTGTTGCCGTACCCGTCAGAAACGACATTTTCCTGAATCGACATGACTCTCTGACCTACTGGAGTTATAATAGAAGGCATTTTCTCCCAAACCGAGCTTTTGTTTTGTAAGAAAATGGCGTGCAGATATTGGATCTTGCCATGCTGTTCGTGTATATTTCCCTTTCAAAATAAGTCCATCGTCGGGTGATAAATCTAATCAGAAGTGAAAACACGGCCCTCTCGCTCCGCAGATATCGGGTTGCTCGGAGTGTACGAGAGGTCTTCTCCTGCACATGATGAGCTCTGAATGTATTACAGTCGATTTTGTATTGCTAGACACCAATACATCAACTGACATGAACTATTAACTATTAACTATTACCAATAAACTAACACATCACTCTCAGTGCTGAGAATTATACCTGCTGCTTTTTCAGCTGTGAATTCATTTCCACAGCATTCTTTTACTACTACTACATTTATTTATTTATTTATTTATAATCAAAATCCTGTCTAAGAAATAACTTCAGATTTCGTGAAAATGTAAAGAAAAACATTGCCTCAAGTTCTATTATCTCTTATTTTATTATCATTTCTGAATTTGTAATCAAATGTGATATTACACTACAAATGTACTTGGCAATCAGTTCATCCTGGGGTGGGGCTTATTTCATTTCCACTCTATCAAAACACATTTTTATCAGACAAAACCACACTCCCACCCTAAACGCACAGGTCTGTACAGCTTCTACTGGCAAATAAATATCTGTAAATAACTGTGACTGATTTTTTTTTTTTTTTGCCCTTTTAATTGCTTTTCTTTAGATGTTTTTATGTACAATTAATACAAAAAAGCCAAAGGTTAACACTAACTATAAGTACATACAAACAGTAGAAGCTTTTATATTAATGTTTTGATTCAAGGATGGACTGCTAAAAGTCAAATAATTAATTTGCATCTTAGTATTGGGTACATAATACTCATATACCACTGATTTTTTTAGAACAATGGATCAAACCAAAGAACCTTTAAATGTTCTAGATTTAATCTTTCTCCCCTTTTTCTTATTCTTAATACTATATTATATAACATTATATAACATTGTCATATTGTATATATGTACTGTATAAAATATTTGAGAGAGAGATGAAAGAAAGAGATAGCAAGAGAGAGACACTGACAGACAGAGAGAAACACTAACAGACAGAGAGAGAGAGACAGAGAGAGAAACACTGACAGACAGAGAGAAAGAGACAGAGAGAGAAACACTGACAGACAGAGAGAGAGACAGAGAGAGAGAGAGACACTAACAGAGAGAGAGACACTGACAGACAGAGAGAAACACTGACAGACAGAGAGAAAGAGACAGAGAGAGAAACACTAACAGACAGAGAGAGAGAGACAGACAGAAACACTAACAGACAGAGAGAGAGAGACAGAGAGAGAAACACTGACAGACAGAGAGAGAGAGACAGAGAGAGAGAGACACTAACAGAGAGAGAGACACTGACAGACAGAGAGAAACACTGACAGACAGAGAGAAAGAGACAGAGAGAGAAACACTAACAGACAGAGAGAGAGAGACAGACAGAAACACTAACAGACAGAGAGAGAGAGACAGAGAGAGAAACACTGACAGACAGAGAGAAAGAGACAGAGAGAGAAACACTGACAGACAGAGAGAGAGACAGAGAGAGAGAGACACTAACAGAGAGAGAGACACTGACAGACAGAGAGAAACACTAACAGACAGAGAGAGAGAGACAGAGAGAGAAACACTGACAGACAGAGAGAAAGAGACAGAGAGAGAAACACTGACAGACAGAGAGAGAGACAGAGAGAGAGAGACACTAACAGACAGAGAGAGAGACAGAGAGAGAGAGACACTGACAGACAGAGAGAAACACTAACAGACAGAGAGAGAGAGACAGAGAGAGAAACACTGACAGACAGAGAGAGAGACAGAGAGAGAGAGACACTAACAGACAGAGAGAGAGACACTAACAGAGAGAGAGACACTGACAGACAGAGAGAGAGACAGAGAGAGAGAGACACTGACAGACAGAGAGAGAGAGACAGAGAGAGACACTGACAGAGAGAGAGCGAGAGAGACAGAGAGACACTGACAGACAGAGAGAGAGAAAGAGAGAGATAGACTGTCTAAAAGAAAAAAGAGTGAGAGAGACAGAGGGAGAGAATACAAATTTACCGATCTCATTTATGCCCTACACGCCCTAATCAACCAGCAGGTTTAACCAAAGAAGTAAAGCAAAAATATTTGCATGTTCTATCAACTTTAAGGTTTTAAAGTTAAGGTGTTGGGGGTAAAGTATATGACATCATCACGTCTATCTATTTAATAATAGATAACAATAAATGCAGTATAAAACTCAGCAACAACTCATTATTTGCTTTGGCAACAATCTTATATTTAATCAGAGAGAGAGAGAGTGAGAGAGAGAGAGAGAGAGAGAGAGAGAGAATGTAGATCAGTGTACCGCTGTCACTTTCATGTAGGAAACAATAGTCGTTCAGCCACTCACTTGTTCTTGGCATGGTTTCTACTCTGACTGAAAAAAAACAAAACAAAGGAAGATTATGCAGACAGAAAGGCGTACCATACATCTCTCTCTCTCTCTCTCTCTCTCTCTCTCTCTCTCATCATCTCATTCAGGAGGTATGAATGTCATATATTACATATAAAGTACTGTTCCAATAACAATACCTTTTTTCATGATAACAACAATTTGTTTTGTTTTATTTCTTTTTTTATTCATTAGAAATACAATTCAATTTTAAGCAATTCTATTTCTCAGACACGATTACACCATAATCGCAAGCTCTATTTGATTATGATGTGATGTAATATTTTTCTAACCAAATAGTGCTTGTTATTATTTACTCTTTTTTGTTGCCAAAATGGCTATTCAGGGAACTCTATGGATCTATGGATGGACATCATTTCCTCACTGAGTTATTTAATAGCAGCCTGTTAGAATATAACGTAGTCTTTCATCAGAGAGCTGTTGAATTCTGGATTGTGATTGGTCAGAAGGTGTTGAATTTACTATAACAGCAGGTTTATATTAGTTCTAATAGGTTATCGTTTCTATAGTAACAGCTGATTCACAGGGACTTGTACAGCAGATGCTCTACATAAAAGACGAATAATAAGCAGATGGAAAAAAGTGCTTTTATAACAAAGAAAACTGTATAATCGTTGAGTTTTTCTGTTAGAAGATGTTTGATTAATGGAATTGTGGAAGGAGTCTCCAGTGATAGTGTTTTGTAACAGTCAGACGTAAAGCTGTTCTGTTATGAGGCAAAGAGGATTCTGTGTTTTGTGGTTTATTAGTAACAAGCTGCGTTTTTTCTGATTAACTTCAAGAGAGTGAAGAAAGAATGGCTGGTGAGGGAAGGACTGTTTATAGCTGCTATATCGTGAGTAAGAACAGGAACTAAGTTCTTTTGTCATCATGTCACACCATTAAATGGAGCTATAAATGGATAAAACGTATGATGTCCTGTTGTTTAATGAATGAATAATTGTGGAAAATTACTGTGGTAAAAGAGGAAAAAACACTTGGGGATGTATTGTTATAGGAAAATAATCAGCTAACAGTTACTCAGTTTCATCACGCTGCCCTGATGATTATTCTATTAAAAAAGGGCACAACAATTATATATATATATATATATATATATATATATATATATATATATATATATATATATATATATAATTTTTTTTTATTAAAAGAAAAATAAACGCAGTAGTTGGTATCAGACTCAGACTTTCAGACCTCAGCGAACATATGAATATTTTGTATATATTTATGTTTATACTTAATATCAACAGATGTATTGCATATTTTACCTAAAGTGATTTACAGTAAGGCAGAACTCAGTGTGTGTGTGTGTGTGTGTGTGTGTGTGTGTGATCTTTCTGCTGTATCGACACATATACGATAAAAATGTGCAGACTCAAAGATTTAGAGCCGAACATAATGCAGGTGCAACCAACAAAACACATTGATCTTGACATTAAATGACATTAAGTGTGTGTGTGTATGTGTGTGTTTGTGTGTGTGTTTGTGTGTACGAAGAGGTGACTTTGACAGACGAAAGATTAAAAAAAAAAAAACGAAAAAGAAAAGAGGAAGAAAACATAAGAAAAGGCAGACGAGAGTTCCAGAGAAAGGCTTTTTGTTTCTCGGGTGTCAGTGTGTAACTGGAGTGTGACATTCAGCACACTGATAGAGAGATAAAAACACACTGTTGGCCCATAAACATGCTAAAACACACACTTCAGTGTTTGTTAGACATAGAAAATGAGATTTATTTACACATCAGTAACTTACACCTGTACTAAAATGCACTGAGCGGCCAATCAGCATTAGATTTTCCATATTTGTGATAATAAATTGCCAACGGAGGCCCTGATTTAAGGTTTGTGGAATCAAAAACATGTGCAAACTTGTTAAAAATGAAATAAAATTTCCAAACTGCTTTGCTAACAAGGTCTTATAAAGGTTTTATCTTTCAAATGAGTGAAACAGCGCATCTGGTTTGAATGATCCCTTTAACAAATATGCAGTTTGAGACGATTCGAGTTAAAGCTGAAAAATACAGAGTGGTGTCTATGCAAATAGTTTAATTTCTCATCTGTAGTGTGATTTAATAAAACCTGGCACTAATACCGACTTCTGCTTTAGAGTAAAGTGTTTCTGGAGGTTGCGAGCTCTGAAGGTTTGCGGTCACACAGTGGGAGCTTGCGAGAAAATGCCACATCATCTCCATGTGAAATGCCGTTTCAATGATCATCACCACTCCCTTCACATTGTCTTTTCTTAATCATCCTCCTTCCTCGTTTTGCTGAGGTGGAAGTGAAATGAAACTATTTTCTCTGAAATAAGGCATCAATATACATATATTCATCTGGTCTCTCCACTATAAGTCATTTGGGCCAAAGGCACTACAGCCCTTGTGTTGATGATTTCAGAGCTTCCTGTTGCAGTGAAAATGCCCCATGAACTGCAACTGTGATTAGAACCAGTTATTTGATTGTAAGTCCGTGTAAACCTGTCTTATGCTAAGCTACAACTCTGTGTTCAAACCAGTAGCCTTTTTTTTCGCCAGCCAAATCGCTCCATATTGAATGCTAGTAGGCGTATCTTCTGTTATTACCATGATTTGACGGATACCAAAAATGCAAGATCCACACAAAGCTAACTACAGCATGTACACAAAACCACCTAATCGACCACAAATCGAACTGTATTGTTGCATTTGTCCCGATATGAGGTTGCACATGGGTAAAATCACAATTTTGGAATCAGTGTTTTGAGAAAAATGTGGGTCGCTTTGCCACCTTACAGCTCCAGAATTCCTGGTTCAATCCTAAGCTTGAGCTATTGTCCGTCCGGGGTTTCACATGTTCTCCTTGTGCCTGTGTGGGTTTCCGCCGGTTTCCTCTGACCTCCTAAAAACATACCGGCAGGTGGATTGGTGATGCTAAACTGCCCCTTGGTGTGAATAAGTGGGTCCCTTCCAGGGTGTATTCCCAGGATCCTGAGCCACCATGACCCTGACCAGAATGAGTGAATGAAAACTTTGCAGCATGCTTAAAGAGTATGCTTACAGACTCATTCCAAGGGTGGTATTAATTTATAGATTTATAGCTCATTTATTTAAATGAAGGGTGCCAATAATTGTGGAGTTGATCACTCCTAAGGGTTTAAAGCTGGGGAAAATGACGGAAGTGATGATGTTGCTGATGCTCAGGATTTTAGACAAGATTAAACCTTTGTGTCTTCAACACTAAGTAAGGAAGTAAGTTTTCTCTAACAACGAAGAATCCGGAAAATTCCGGCATTTCCGCATGTTTATAAGAGTGTGCATGCTGTATATACAACATATCAACGCTCTGAGATAAAGATCACCCGGTATGATGTGTCTGACACCAGCACCGAGTTTTCGAGCTGTAAAAACCTTCCACTCTGTCCTGCGACACGGTAAGGAAAGTGATTCTTGGCAGGAGTCGGCCGACGTGAAAGATGAAACGAAGGAATGGAGACGGAGGGAGAAAAAAAATGAGAGGAGCCAGAGAACAACAAGCAACAAGGGAGAGAGATAGAATTCGATCGTGGGAAAGTCCACCTCACGTTTCGAACATGACAAGTGGGAAATCTGTTCCAGTTCCTCTGGTGAGTGTCGACTATAAACACGGTGCTGATTCACAACACAGGACTGGGATCTTGCGCTTTTGTACGTCTGTGTGTTTTTTTTTTAAAGTAGATTCTTCAGAAAAGAGTGTTGTGAGTGGGAGAAGAGGAGAAGAGCAGGAGGTGCTGAGTCCTGAGTTTAAGCGTGGCAGCCATGCTGGATTCAGTAATTACTGAAAGTCTACAGTTTCTTTTCTTTGGACGTTCAAACTCAACTCGTTCTCTTTTTCTAATCATTACTGTAGGTCTTATCTGCAATTACTGGTCTCATTAGTGAAGTGACTGGACTACAGGCCTTGGTCTGTGTGTGCGTGCGTGTTTTCATGTGTTTCCATGCATTGAGTGTCTGTGTGTGTGTGTGTGCGCGTGTGTGTGTGTGTACCAGGTCGATGTCAGGCTCGCTCAGAGCCTTGAGAACTGTGTTGTGGGAGTTTTGAGGCTCAGGCCGATTATTGCTGCTTTGTTTTGGCCCAAGTGCAGCATTTTTGGAGTTTAGCATTCACACACACACACACACACACACATGTGTAGCCCCTTACAGTGCTGTAAGTCATTAGAGAAATGCTGAGAACATAAATGTCTTTATGAAGCTAGCTCAGCAACACATACACACGCGCTCAATGCATGGAAACACATATGGATGATGACAGATACATTTGATTTAATTCCAACCAGGCCTGAACGCACACAGAGCTAACCATCCACACACACACACACACACACACACACACACACACACACACACACACACACGCCCACGCACATATGACCAGATATATCATACAGAGATGCAGGAAAAATAAATAGAACTTGTAAGTCCATTCATCATGCTGAGTGAGTGGCCCAGGCCTCTAGATCTTCACTAACCATTTCACACTCATTTATACTACTAACACACACACACACACACACACACACACTGAGTTCTGCCCAAGTTTAATGAAGAATCATTTAACCTCAGGGATGAACTTAGACGTTAACATCATTCTTTAATAGAATTGGAGCTCAAATATCTAAATAAATAAATTAGGATTTGAAATACGTATGTACAGCAGGGAATGATTTTCTCCAATTGCTGTATATTTTACAAGCAAATCCCGTTATTCCTCATTCACGAGTCGAAAAAGTTTGACAGTCAGTTTAATGCATAGAGGACACTAATAAATCGATATCAGCTGTTATGCTCAGTAACAGAAAATAATTAACAATGGGTTAGAAATGAATATTACATTCATTCAGTTTACATTTTGCTCATTTTATATTAATGCATTATCGTTTCTATAGTAACAATTTCCACAGGGACTTGGAGGATGGGCTCCATTAATGGATAAAAATGTGGCTTTTTCTTAGCAAAACATTGTTGCTGTAGTGAAGTTTTCTATGCGAGGAGATGTTTATTTGTCAATTTTTGAAGGAGTTTCCAGTGTCAGTGCTTTGTAACAGGCAAAATATTTCAATACAAAACTCTTCAGAACGGAGGGCGATTTTTCAGTAACATAAGTGACAACAGGAACTAATTTCTTTCGTGGGCGTTTCACAACATTACACAGATAAAAAGTATGATGTTTCGTTCTTTAAGAAAATAAAAATTGTAATCGTTGGCCAAATTATTGTTGGACTAAAAGACTTCAGGATGTGTTGTTATTGGAAAATAATCAACTCCAGAGTGGTAACAGTAACTCTGCTTCATCACACCACCCCGTTATTGATTATTTTCCTATAACGGCATGCCCTGTCGTGTTTTATTCCTTAATTAATAATAGAGTCTCACCATGATTAGTTAATGACACAGTGTCTGATCCCTAATAAAGCTACAACATAAGTGAACTAAGAAAATTCTAGAAATTGAGCAGGAGTGATGGAGACTGCATGATCACTCGACATATTTTTATTGGGTTTGTTTGTTTTTACAGTCTCTCTGTGGCAAACCGCTTTGACAGTGAGAGATGTTGAATTTTACGAGTCTTCTTTTTCGAAGCCATTATAAATCTGAAGAGAAAATAAGACAGAACACAGTATCTCCTGCCAGAACCCCAAACCATAATCAATTACACACACACACACACACACACACACACACACACACTACCAGGGCTGAGTGGGTGCTAATGGATTGGATAAAGCACTTACATATACACACTGTTCATAAGTATACACTTTTATGCGCACACACACACACACACACACACACACACACACATACACAGGCACAATTAACTTCACACACAGACAAAAATAAATCTCAGTCCTGAAAATAAAACTTGTATGTGGGTCTCTTGTCATCTGCTTAAGCTGTTATTATCCTTAATCCTGACTTAAATACGCCAATAAATTCTGTAGTACACGGTTTTGAAAGCCTATATTTATTAAACATGATCATAGATATTTTTCTAAGCTGTAATAATGTGCACTGAGGGTCCACATTATTAGGAACACCTGTACACCTGCATAACTACACAGTTTTCCAGTCAGCCAATCATGTAGCAGCAGCACAATGAATAAAGTCATGCAGGTAAAGAGCTTCAGTTATTGTTCACATCAGACATCAGAATGAGGAAGAAATCTGGTTGACAGGGTGGTTTCATAGACTGCTGATCTCCAGGGAACTCTAGA
Organism: Pangasianodon hypophthalmus; assembly: GCF_027358585.1. Taxonomy (NCBI): domain Eukaryota; kingdom Metazoa; phylum Chordata; class Actinopteri; order Siluriformes; family Pangasiidae; genus Pangasianodon; species Pangasianodon hypophthalmus. Next base: position 3,443,993 of record NC_069734.1, on the reverse strand, counting down.
GTTTACACTTAAAAAACAATTCAGAGAGCAGCAATGGCTTGTTGATGAGAGAGTTCAGAGGAGAATGGCCAGACTGGTACAAGTTGACAAGTTGGCTACGGTAACGCAAATAACCACTCTTTACAACTGTGGTGAACAGAAAAGTATCTCAGAACACGTCGAGCCTTGAGACGGATGAGTTACAACAGCAGAAGTCCTCATCAGGTTCCACTCCTGTCAGCCAAGAACAGGAATCTGATGCTACAGTGGGCACAGGATCATGGAAACCTGACAGTTATAGACTGAAAAAAGACCTGGCAAAGTTTCTCCAATTTTAATCTCTCCAATAATGGACAACTTGCACCTCAGATTCATGTCTTTGGTGGTCTTTAACATACAGACTTTCTGGGGTGTTCAAGAAGAAGAAGATTGTCCTGTGTTTTACAATTTATCTATGAAAAAGTAGAACCACAAGAAATGATGTATCTTTCAACAAGGCAAAAATTTTAAAATATTATTCAAAATCAACAGAAGATGTTTTTTTAAGACTTTTTGCCCGACCCTCTCAATATAATATTGGATAATAAAGGCTTTTTAGCTTCCTATAAAGAGCTCTGCTTGGTTGTACGGTTCTACATAGAACCTTTAACCAAAGGGGAAACCAAAGAACCCTTAAGGGGTCTCCGATTAGTAAGAGTATATCATACACTATTTGAAGGATTTTGTTAATTATGATGATAAAGAAAAATTGGTGAAACCCAACACACAAATGGGGTGTACAAACATTTGCACACATTTGTATTTGTTATTATTTCCTAGTAGGTCCATAAAGTCTCCATGTTCACTCGAGTTCAGAGAGTTCATGTGCGTGGATGGTGTGTGATTGTATACGATACGATGGAGACAACAATCATCTCCCTTAATGTCAATTCTGGCCAGAAGAAATATCACTGTCATTACAGCGATGTGGGTTTGTTCTTGGCATGCAAGCTTTGTCTGTGTGTGTTTGTGTGTGTGTCTTCCAGAAGAACTGTTATTTAGCGTGTAATAACAGACAGAGTTCAGATTACTGAGTTCAGATTATTATTACAGTGTGTTGTCTGTCTCTAGGACACCCTATGACTTTCAGGAAGATGGCCATACAAAAAAAAACGTAACTATTATTAACTATTCTGAAAACCTGCAGTGCGAGATGTTTGACCTGTCAGCGATTTCCTGGTTCAATCCAAATGTTCCACTCAAACTGTTCCACTGATACATATACAAAAATACTGTTCTAAGTCTTATTTAAGTCTTATACTCTATAATTAAGAAATAATTATGGAAAAAAAAAAGCCTGCAAGTGTGCTTTATTAGCCACTTTTTTTTCCACAAGAAATTTACCCCAGTAAGTCTTTACAAATGAAATAAGACTTACTTATTTTTAAAAATGTAATCTATTTAAGCCCCACCTCCTCTATTTCATTGCTTGCTCTGATTGGCTCCTGATTGCCAGAAGAACATTAGCATTGTCACTGCCATAAAACTATTAATAACTTAATCTTTAGAGAAGAATGGAATGTTGATATTGGAAAAAAAAAAAAAAAAGGATTATCAGGACTTTCTACTTGCCTGTCATTTCAGTAAGCTCCGCCTCCAGCACTAGCATTCAGTAGCTCTCTTTCTAGCCTACTATGAAAATACTGTAATTTTGGGATGTTTCGGCGGCATGGATTTGGAGGTGTGGATTTGGAGGCATGGATTTGGAGGCATGGATTTGGAGGCATGGACAAAACACTTAACAGAGATGATCAGTATTTTGAATTTCAAATGAGTTTTAAAACCAACTTTACAAAGATACCAATTATACAGGGGGTGTGGTTAAACAGGCAAGCATAGGGACTTGCCAGACCAGCTCTGGCCTCAAGTCATAAATCATATTGTTTTTTTATTATTATTATGTGATTGATGCAGGTGTAATGAATCCTATCTGGTTCATGATGAATTAAATAATCACAGGAGTGGTGTAGATATTAGCTCTGTCCTATACGTTATTATGAAGTGCTGCCCCTGACTGTGCACTTTCCCTCTTACTACCATCCCTGTGGGTAAAATCCTAGACACACTACCATGACTATACCTTTAAATGTTTTTTTGTCTTTTTTCTCCTCTTGACTCCCTGCATGAAAGAGTAAAAGACAATGCAACAAATTTAGTTTCATTCAGTTTGATCCAGTACGATCCGATTCAAGACACTTTTATTTGTATGATTGTCTGTAGTACGTTATTGCAGGACAAAGTCGAACACGACTGTCTCTCGGTCTGTCTGTCTCTCTCTTTATCTGTCTCTCTGTCATTGGAATCTCTTTCTGTTTCTGTGCCTCTTTCTGTTTCTGTGTCTCTGTTTCTCTGTCTCTCTCTATGCATACGTGTGTCTCTGTCTCTCTCTTTATCTGTCTCTCTGTCTCTTGTATCTCTTTCTGTCTCTCTCTGCCTATCTCTCTCTAGTTCTCTGTCTCTCTCTCTGTCTGTCTTTTTGTCAGTTTCTGTCTCTTTCTCTACCTGTCTGTCTCTCTCTGCATCTCTCTTTTTGTTTCTGCGTCTATCTTCCTGTCCCTCTCTGTCACTCTGTCTACTTTTCTCTCTCTTTGTCTCTGTCTGTCTCTCCATCTGTTTCTCTTTCTGTGTATCTCCGTCTCTCTCTGTGTCTCTTTTATCTGTCCCTCTCTGCCGCTGTCTATGTTTTGTGTTTCTCTTGCACTGTCTTTCTGTCATTCTATCTCTATTAGTCTCTGTCTCTATCTCTTTATGTGTCTCTATCTCTCTCTGCCTTTGTCTATATCTCTCTGTCATTCTCTCACTCTCTATCTGTCTGTCTCACTGTCTCCCTTTCCCTCTCTCTCTCTCTCTCTCTCTCTCTCTCTCTCTCTCTTTCGGTTTAGTTTCCGCTTGCTGGTCTCAGCTGCTTGATGGAGATAAGATCTCAGACCTGATGGACTTCCTTTTCTCCTAACCAGCTTTCACACAGAGACTGAGAGAAAGTTCCAGCTGCTTACGGTTGGTGGCCAGCGGCTCGTCTGTACCCATGAGCCCAATATGGAGGAGGAGGGAGGAGGAGGGAGGAGGGGATGGAGGGAGGAGGGAAGAGAAGTAGAAACAAGAAGAAATGAAAGGAGAAGAGAAGGTTCATGTGGAAGCTAGATGAGAGACAGGACGCATGTACAAGACTGGTGTGTGTGTGTGTGTGTGTGTGCGCATACATGTGTGTGTGTGTGTGTGTGTGTGTGTTTCCAGACCTGTTAAGGCAGATGAAGCTGTCTATCATCCTCATTTCACCATATTAACTGTAACCTTTATTTTGTCTTGTTTTGACTATGTGTGTCCTTCCTGTCTCTCTCTCTCTCTCTCTCTCTCTCTCACACACACACACACACACACACACACTGTGTATGTGGAATATAATAAATTGAAAGCAATGTTAGTGACATACATATCTAATATAAAATTATCTTCACCACGATATTAAAAACCATTACTAATATTTTAATTGCTTTCAATTATTAATGGTTAATATTGTTTTCAAATGTCAGAAACCAACTTATGCAAATTTAATACCTGCCCTTCTGCAATATTCATGTAAGTATCAGGCTGTGGAAAATCATACTGTTCATGCTAAATTAACCTTCTTAAGCCCTTTGTTTTGCACTTTTAGGTAGAAACAGCCCCAAACAACACCCAAAAACAGACACATACCTTCGCAGTCTCTGTTAGTGAATCAGCTTGGTCATTTTTTTATGAAGTTTGCACATTTGTTTACACTTATACAAAGATTTTAATAAATCACTTTCTGTCTCACTGAAAAGCAGAACATTTAACAGATTTAACAGAAACATTTAAAATAGAGAAGAGTCTTGATTAACATGGGAATTATTTGTTTATAAGAGACTTATTGAATTGTTTGCATAAAAGACTAGTAAAAAAAAAAGTTATATAATGCATAATCTGACTATCGTACCCCACAAACCAAGCCAGCCAAGGTCTCAGACCCAACTCCCACACCCACACACACAGCTCTGTGGGCCACACTGTGAAATGTTTGCACTTGCAGCGGTGGTTTACCAGCCACTGAGTCGACAGGTTTCAATTTGATGTCAAGACTAGCTCAGTTTCCTCTGTGGGGAGCCAATAACAATGGCAAAACGATGGAATTTTTCCTGTTTTTTCCTCCGTTGCTCAAATGTATTTGTCAGCAGACTGTACCTTTGGGTGGGCGTTCGGGCAACCTGTCATTTTTTTTTAAATCTCGCAAATGTAAAACATGCCCTTTTGCTTAAACCTTGTGCCAGTAGTGGTCCAATCCAAAATCTTTTGGCATCTTAAAGAGTCGATCAGTAACCTGACTATAAAAGAATTATCCTCATACACGGACACGCACACACACACACACACACACACATACACACACATAAGCTTGGTTTAAAGTCTGGTGTGATTAATGCCACTTTTGAGGAGTTAATGTTCAGACTTTGGACCTTCTTGTTCTGCTCAGGCTATTGTTATATAAAGGGAGTATAAAGTGCACAGGAATAAACAGGCATGCATTGGTGCTGAATGAGTTCTTTATCTAGTTATGTAACAGCGAGTGGCGTGGAGTGGCGTGGCGTGGCGTGGCATGGCGAGACCAGCAGGGGCTGAGGAGAAGAGAATCATGGAAGATTATTAGGAGTGTGTGTCCAGGTATATATCTGAACCTTATATATATCTGTATGCATCTGATCCTTTATCGGAACTATACTACTGTTTATATATATCTGTATATCTCTACTCCTTTATCCGATCTATACTGTTCACAAAGATCAGGATAAGCAGCTAACGTGACTGTAGGGTGACAACAGTTAACTTTTAATGCTTAACCTTTAGTGAGCAATCAGTGGCTATAAATAAGACATTAATTTCAAGTGGTTGTGTTTTGTTTTGCACTGGCGCTTCATGTTACTGAACAGATACCCTCTCTGAACTTGACACAGGAAGAACAAAGGCATTCTTCTCTGTCCAATAGTATTTAAACTTTCACATTTTTATGGAAAGCCAATATATACATAATCTGGAGGAAAAAGAAGAATTCAGTTCAATTCTATTGAAAACAAAGAGCCTTCTTCTTTTTGGCCAGGCTGTAAAACAGTGCAAAGTGCACTAGAGTTCATGAGACAGCTCCTGAGCAGAGGGAGTATAGGAAAGTTAACAAGAGCCTGGCTTGTTAAACGAGTCTCGTTCACGCACTGATGATGTTTTTATTGTAGGCAGTCCAGCATCACGGCATTCAGAGCTCATGCAGAAGAACAAAATGAATAGTGGCCAATTACTCAGTATAGGGTGAGCTCACACGATGAAAATGGCTGATCTGCTTAGATTAGATATAGAAAAAAGGAGATTAGATTAGATAAGAAAAATAGAGTAAGAAGATATCGTGATTGGTGTCAGTGCTTGGGTTTATTGGATGTGAGAGCAGGCCACACCCCTGGTTAAAAAAATGACAACCTTGTAAAACTGAAATTGGAGTCGCCAGATTGGATTAACAGTCAAACCTTTTCCAATCCAGACCGGCCAACTACACATGGAAAATAAGTTAGATCTATCAACATGAGCTTATGTGTCTCCTGACCAATAGGATTAAAGAAAGCCCTATTTGTGAAACACAATCTGGCAAGCCTGAGAGAAATGGATATTTTTAGTTGACGGAGCGTTTAGCGGTACATCTTGACGCAGTTGAAACTCTTAAAAAAAAAAAAATTCTATGAAGGTCACATCAAACACAGATACGAACTACAGTGCCTTTAAAGAAATAATTATAACAATGCATGTAATGCCTTATGAATGCATTATAACGTTATGAATGTAATCAAAAGCCATTATGCATATTTTTCAGAGAAATTGTTACCAAATAAATGATGTCGTTAAAAATAAGTTGACATTGTGTTGTTGAAATGTCAGTAAGTCACTTATTAATGGAACCAGACAGGGTAAAAATACTCTTCTCAATGAATATCTTCAGCTAAATAATTTGCATAAATGCATATAAATGGCCACAACAGAGGATTTGCTACAGAGGCGTTGGTGGTTTGTGTTTAAAAAACTAGAGTTGCTGAATTATGGGAATTATTTCCCCCATATATTAACTGGTTTTGCTATGATATATTTTGAGTGCTTGGCTCGATCTGCAAAATGCTTTGGTGTGTCCACATCCAGACAGCAGGCCACCGGTTGACCATCCGAGCGGTACACTATACAGGTGAATTGAAGAGCAAAATATAATGAATGAAATGGGCAATTGGGTCAAATTAAACTGCAATTCTCAGCCATCTGTGGCTGGGAGACAAAACTGGCCTTGCAAATTAGGCCAAAAAAATGATATCATTAAAAAAATGGAAATAAAAAATGGAAATAAGTTGACATGGACATAAGAAAAAATGGAAATACGTTGATATTGCAGCATGTCAGTAAGAAAAATATAATAACAACCTTAAAAAAAACTGCGTCAAATTTCAACATCAAATTCGAAACAATCCATTTTAATAATAGGTGACACCCATTGGATTAAGCCTTTATTAACGTTTTTGCAGGTTTATGTCAGTTATTTCATGAAGGAGCTTGCATGTAGTCATCATGTAGCGCCATAATAAATAAATAAATAAATAAATATACAAAAAAAGCATGGAAGACAGTGACATCCAGGAAAGGATGCTTAAATATTTAATTATGAAATGTCACATTAATAGGCTAAGCTTGTAGACTGTTATAAATTAGGCCATTATACAAGTATAATTTGGTACCTATGATCTATATCCTTCTTGAATGTACAATTTGACTTCTTATCACTGGTTTAAGATTACTTTCAGATTTATTAGATGAGATTTTTAAAATAAAAATGATAAGCTATATAAAAACAGACGACCCCTCTTATTATATTTCAAATAAAATAATATATTGTTTATCACATTTTCTGAGTTTGTTTTCTGTTTAACTCATGAAGCGTCAGTCACACGTTCAAAAGTAGTAGCCGCAACTTCCCTTCCTGTACTCGCCCAGTATCTAACAGGAAGCTGAACAAATTTACAGTCTCATGCTGCATGAGGAGACGTGTGAAGATCTGTCCTGTGCAGTAACTCTGATCTCAGATCAGCTTCACCTCGCCTGTTAGTGTGTTCACAAATCATGTAAAACTGGCCTCAGATTAGTTGTCAAGTCCTCAAAGGGGTATTTCCCATGCAGGTTGATTCTAATAACCACAGCCAGTAGTTTATTACTTAACTGAACTCAGATACTGACTTCAAGAGACTTTCACTTTATAGAAGGAACATTTTTAATTGCTGTATATGCTGTTTGCTGTGCATTTGCTTCACAGCTGCCAGCAAATCAACATGTATTCAACTGCAACACAATGTTTACTCAGATTGCAATCTTTCCCTGATCACAGTACAAGCATATATATATAGTATATAACTATAACAGTGGTTACAGTTCCTTCTTATAAGGAGATTTACCTTCTATACCTATTTATGCCTATATTCATAAATCATTAGAACTGTTTGCACTCAGCAGCACTAACAGGAATTTTGGGCTTCCTGAAAATGTCATGCATTGAGCTGTCACATTTCTTTCTACTCAAACAAACTCCATTTCCAATACTGTACTATATTATATTATCAAATACTAATGTTGGATTTGAAATAACTTAGAAGTGGGAAGTCACAATTTTTGACCTCTGTGCGTTCAAGCTACAAAGTGGGAAAAATCCATGGACACCTCCATGTTAGTCTTTTGTTAGCAAAAAACTAGCCAGCTAATTGAGAGGAGCGATGTACTGTATATTTACCTCCACTAAATAGTGAGCAGTATAGTCAGTCTTATAGACTTAGCAATGAATGTGTCTGTATGTTGACTGCTTTAAAACAAATATTTGTATATACTAGTGTTGGGTTCAAGGCCACCTTAGCCAAGCCCGAGTCAAGACCACAGACAGTGGAGTCAAGAGCGAGTATGATGGGGAGCAAGACCAAAACGAGACCAGCACTACACCTGGCCGTGTCCATGTCAAGACCGAGACCAGATGTTCAGATGTGGTCATTTGCTGGTTGTAGTATTTTCCTAACCTGACATTCTCTTCAATTAACTAAAATAACACACATACTTTGGTATTATCATTTAGTACAAATAAATGCACAGGACATACATAGGACATGTTAAGCATAGCCCATTGTTCTAGCAAGTGCTGCAGTGTAATCCTGATTTATATCATTGTTGCACAAAGCACACATGGTGCAGGGGTTTAAGGAGCATGCATGAGGTAAATGAAATGTCAAAGAGTTTGCTAGTTAGACAAAAGATTTTTTTTTTCTTTTTTTAAAGAAATGAAACAGGAAGCAGTACAGCGCATTTGCAAATCATAGCAGATTGCAAGTCATAGCACATTCATTACACATTTTCTTTGAATGAAGCAAACAGCAAATAAAATGCATTAAATACTAGAATTTCTTTTGGCTCATACAACCTTCAGAGACCAAACACAGCTGTGCATTACGAGTACTTGTGCTGTTTGAACATAGTATTTTGAAACATAGTCACATCATAGGAGCTATATACAGTAACACCACATGCAGAGACAGACATTTGGTGTTTGCACTGTAACAGGAACATTACAAAGTACTTGTTCATGGAAATGATGTTATGGTCTTGGGAAGTCTTCGTAGGTCGAGACAGAGGCAAGGCTGAGTAAAGTTTCACACAAGTTTATGACAAGATGGAAGCATTGATTTGTGGTCTTAAGACCGGTCTGGAGTACCACAACACTAGTATATAGAGTATAACTCATTTAAAGGTAAGAGGTGCTACTTTGTTTACTGTTCATGAAAACGGGGTTGAGGAGACCTTCCTGACTATCTGAACTGAGGAGACGTTTTCTTTGTTTTTTCCTAGGCAGAGATCAGAAATTCTGAGTTACGAGTTTCAGTCGAACACAGCATTAAGCTTGTAACTCGAAATTTCCAACCTTCAACTTTGTCTCCTCAACCCTGAGTTCAGCACAACTTCATGTCAAGATGGCCGATCACATCATCAACAGTAAATAAAATATTACTTCACTACTTTAAATGAGTTTGTAGTAGGATTTATTTTTAAATCAACCAGCATAGACATGTTAGCTGATGAAATCTATAACACTGACCATACACAGTTCACTGGTTTGACAAAAACTCATGCTCATCCATTTTAGCTAACTAGCTAGTTGATAACAAAACACACATTTCATGGAGGCGTCCATGTTTTTTCCCCACTTTGTAACTCGAGCTACAAAGACTTCCAGCTTCTGAGTTAAATCAAATACAGCATAACCTTCACAGTATTATATTCCCCACTCCAATTAAATAACTTGGTCTCGCTTCTAGCAGCGCTCTAGTGACAATCCCAAGCCTTATACTTATTGGATTGTTTTTCTTACTTGATCTTACTTTTACTTGTTTGTTTAATTACTGTGCTTCTCGCTTTCATTTGTTTGAACACCTGAATATGATTGGCTTGTCTGCTAAACATATTTTCATAAAACCATCCAAACCTGTGTGCGATTTGTGTCATAACCACTTTTCCACATATATATTTCTTTGTCACAATAGTGAATAGTCACGTTTGTAAACATAGACTCTATTTCCCAGAATCCTTCTCTACAAGGCTTGTCACCTGAACTGTCACATGACCTCTTACCTCACTCTCACTCCCTGGACTTCTAATCACACGCACCTGTTTCAAATCATTGGTTCACTACATAAACACATCTCAAATCTCTGTTCCTAACTTATAACATGTTTTTCACTTCAGCGCTGTCTCTGCCTTTTGGATTCATCCGCTTTGCCACAAAAACCTGCATTTGCATCCAAACTCATGTCTGTTCATGAAACAAAACCTACTGCAATGTTCATAACTGGCGCAAGTTGGCTTTATTGATTCGTAATTGTTAAAAAAAGATAGTTTGCGGGAAAAAAAAAAGCTTGGTTGTGGAAACATAATAATAATAATAATAATAATAATAATAATAATAATTTTGTTAGTGGTGTGGGATAAACGCGTCTCTCAAAGCCGAATGAAATCACCACAAACATCCAGGTTTTTTCGTTTATAGATCATGACCTTGATTTGTGGACCAATTCTGAGAATTCGGTTTTAAATTAGATTTTTCTCCAGCGTGAGAAAGGCGAGAGAGTTGTTGTTGCATAACACCTCCAACACCTCAGACACCAGTTCAGTTTAGTTTTTGCTTTCAGTTTTCACAAATAATTTTCACAGAAATGCATCACAAGGATGGATGAAGTCTTCATAACAACTGACATAAACCAGAATAAACATCTATAATGGTGTATTGACATCAAAATGAACAAAAGCAGTCGCTATGATGAAGGGTCATGAAGTGTCATGAAGGGCTTATGTAGGCATTGTGTAGCCTGAGGAACTCTGCCTGTAAGAAAAGTAAAGGAATTGATTAAAATCATTTTTTAGAACTTTAATAAGGCATTGGAAGATTTCAGTTGAAGACTGGAAAAAGTCCAGGTGATTTATTTTCCAGTCTTCAGCTGTCCAGTTTGGGTGAGTCTGTGCCCATGATAGCCTCAGATTCTTGTTCATGGCTGACAGGAGTGGAACCTGATGTGGTCTTCTGCTGTAGTGGCCCATCCACCTCAGGGTTTGTGTGTTCTGAGATGCTTTTCTGCTCACCACAGTTGTAAAGAGTGATTATTTGAGTTACTATAGACTTCCTGTCAGATCAGACCAGTCTGATCATTCTCATCTGATCTCTCTCATCTCCTCTGCTCACAGGATATTTTTTTGTTTTTCACACCATTCTGTGTGAACTCTAGAGTTGTGTGTGAAAATCCCAGGAGATCAGCAGTTTCCGAAATACTCACACCAGCCCATCTGGCACCAACAACCACACCATGGTTAAAGTCACAGCGATCATACTTTTTCTTCATCCTGATGTTTGATGTGAACATTAACTGAAGCTCTTGACCTGTATCTGCATTATACAGTGTCTTGCAAAAGTATTCATGAACTCTTCCACATTTTGTCACGTTACAACCACAAACAAAAATGTATTTTATTGGGATTTTATGTGATAGACCAACACAAAGTGGCACATAATTGCGAAGTGGAAGGAAAATGATAAATGGTGTCCAAAATTTTTTACAAATAAATATCTGAAAAGTGTGGCGTGCATTTGTATTCAGCCCCCCTGAATCATACTTTGTAGAACCACCTTTCACTGCAATTACAGCTGCAAGTCTTTTGGGGTATGTCTCTACCAGCATTGCACATCTAGAGAGTGAAATGTTTGCTCATTCTTCACATGAATATGCTTTGATCTAAACCATTCCATTGTAGCTCTGGCTGTATGTTTAGGGTCGTTGTCCTGCTGGAAGGTGAACCTCCGCCCCAGTCTCAAGTCTTTTGCAGACTCTAACAGGTTTTCATCTAAGGTTGCCCTGTATTTGGCTCCATCCATCTTCCCATCAACTTTGACCAGTTTCCCTGTCCCTGCTGGAGAAAAGCATCCCCACAACATGATGCTGCCACCACCATGTTTCACGGTGGGGATGGTGTGTTCAGGGTGATGTGCAGTGTTAGGTTTCCGCCAAAAAGTTCAGTTTTGGTCTCATCTGACCAGAGCAAATTCTTCCACATGTTTGCTGTGTCCCCCACATGGCTTGTCGCAAACTGGAAACGGGACTTCTTATAGCTTTCTTTCAACAATGCCTTTCTTCTTGCCACTCTTCCATAAAGGCCAGATTTGTGGAGTGTCCTGTGGACAGATTCTCCCACCTGAGCTGTGAATCTCTGCAGCTCCTCCAGAGTTACCATGGGCCTCTTGGCTGCTTCTCTGATTAATGCTCTCTTTGCCCGGTGGACAGTCATGTCTTGGTAGGTTTGCAGTTGTGCCATACTCTTTCCATTTTCAGATGATGGATTGTACAGTGCTCCGTGAGATGTTCAAGGCTTGGGATATTGTTTTACAACCTAACCCTGCTTTAAACTTCTCCACAACTTTATCCCTGACCTGTCTGGTGTGTTCCTTGGTCTTCATGATGCTGTTTGTTCACTAATGTTCTCTAACAAACCTCTAAGGGCTTCACAGAACAGCTGTATTTATACTGAGATTAAATTACACACAGTTGGACTCCATTTACTAATTAGGTGACTTCTGAAGGCAATTGGTTCCACTGGATTTTTAGTTAAGGGTATCAGAGTAAAGGGGGCTGAATACAAATGCACGTCACACTTTTCAGATATTTATTTGTAAAAGATTATGGACACCATTTATCATTTTCCTTCCACTTCACAATTATGTGCCACTTTGTGTTGGTCTATCACATAAAATCCCAATAAAATACATTTTTGTTTGTGGTTGTAACATGCCAAAATGTGGAAAAGTTAAGTGGGTATGAATACTTTTGCAAGGCACTGTATATATGATAAACAAAACAAAATAGGTAACACTTTCTATGAAGGCTATATGTACGTATTTTAACTTACGAATACTTTCATAACATCATAGCAATTTTATATTTGATTTTATGCATTATTGTAATTATTTATGAAAATGCATTATATTTTATAGCAGTGGTTTATGAACTTAAATATTTAATTCTGAAATGTCACATTATTAGACTTGTAACTTGTCTACACTTATAGACTGTTATTTTTAGTAGGTTATTTAACAGGGACAATGAACAGTCCATAACTGCCCCAGAATTAGCTACAGAGCTAAATTTCATCTGTAGTCCCTGGGCAACAGATGAAATTATAACTTATGGAAACTATAAGCAGTTATTAGCAGTTACATGGGGCTTTTGCTCTCTATCCTTTTTACCAGAATGTATTAGAAGTATTGTTTGTTACGAATTTTAATGAAACTTTTAACAAGTGACTGAATGTATATACTTATCATATAGTATGAGTGTAGGCTATCGATAGACATGATATTATAACCTAATTTTAATGCCTTATAAGTTGTAAGTAAAGTGAGACATACGTGGTATATCGAATTATTAAAAATTATTGAAGCAACAATGGCAATGTTTTATTTTCTTATATAATGCAGTTCACGAGAGAGAGAATAAAGAAAAGCTGGTGAGGGAACGACTATTTAGAGCTGATATAACACGAGTGAGAACAGGAACTAACTTGGTTAGAGGACATTCCACAACATTTAACGGAACTGGAAAAATATAATGGATATATATGCGGGAAAAAAAAGTATGTCGTGTTGTTCTTTAGTAAATAGAAGATTATAATTGTTTGCAAATCACTGTAGTGTAAGAGGAATAAAACACTTCAGGATGTGCTGTTATTGGAAACAATCAGCTTCAGGGTGTAACAGTAACTCTGCTTCATCGCACCACTCCATTGTCAATCATTTTCCTGTTACAGCACAACACTGAGTGATTTATTCCTTATAGTAAGTAACAAATGTGTCATGAAATATTAGCTAGATGCTTCGTTTAATAGTGTTAGTTGTGTCGTATCATACTGTAAATCTTCTTCTTCTTCTTCTTCTTCTTTTTTCTCCCACCTGCTACATTTCATTTCCAGCAGTCGTGTGGCGGTTGTTTTGCCCTCAGGAGGTAAATTTGGCCGTAAGAGGTTCCACCACAAATCTCAGGAAAATGTAAAAAGATCCTCCATCTTCATGCCACCGTGTTTATAAATACAGTCTGTACAAACATCCCAGACAGCAGAAAATAGGAGATCTGAAAGAGGAACAGGGTTACACAACACAACACAACACAATACACACACACACACACACACACACATACGTACACTTCACTTTATCCCAAATAAACACATCTCTGCACCAAGTCCCCGAGTCCACCGAAACATCCTGAAGAGCACCGGAGTCTCTTTCTCGAGAACAACAGAATGGAAGAAAACCATGAAACACAACTGAGGAGCATCTGTAAACATCTGTAAACATCTGTAAACACGACACGCTGGAATGAAAGTGAAGAGATTTTGGCAACCTTTTCTACGAAGGTCACATTTATAATGAACTATGAACACATTCATATCACGTTATAATGTATTTCTAAAACGTTATACATATTGTTTATAAAGAATTATACCTGAAAAATTATACTGCAAAAAAATAATATCTCGAGTATAGGCAGATGTATCTAATATCTCGTATTATGTGATTATTATTTATTTATTTATTTTTTTTTAGATATTATATTTTTTATTATATTTATTTATTCAGCCTGTTTGTAGATGCGTTTACTTATTTTAAGCTTCAATATTTCTTATTTTTTTGGCAGATGATTTTGCTTAAAACTAGTCTTATGAAATTAGTATAAATGTCTAGAAATAGGTTTAATAATCTTCATAGAAAGTGTTGCAGAGATTTCTTCCACTCTATATAAAATAATGTTTATTATTATTATTATTATTATTATTATTATTATTATTATTATTATTATTATAAATGCATTTGGATTTATAAGGATATTTGGATATTCCTTTTTATTTATTTATTTTTGCACAATGGTAATTGTTGTGTCTTAATGACCATCACTTGGAGTCAGGTGTTTTGGTTCTTTGTGTTTTATTTGATTGAATTCATTAAGAATTATACACATTATTATATTTATTTAGGAAAATGCACTCCACATTATAGCTGACTTTATCATGCATTATAATAGGTTTATTATATAAACAAATTATATCACCAATAGCGAAGAAACCACATTTCTGTTTTTCTTCTTTATTAAATAAATTAAAAAGAAAACAAAAATGAAACTACTATTATAACTTTTTGTCATTTTAGAGCTCTAACTTTATATGTAACTATATAGCTACAAACAACCATTATTTGTTGCTTGTGTTAAAGCAAAAAGAAAGAGAAAAAAGAAAAAAGACTAAACATAACGCACTAAGCAAACTGGAGCTGAACTGTTTTGGAACTGGAGATTATATAGTGTTATAAACACTGCTTATAATGTATTCTGATAACAATTTAATAAACGCATTATAAATATCACTATGCACTGTAACGCCTTTTCATCAATAATTATAACAATGTGTATAATGCTTTAATAATGCATCACAACATCTTATATTTTTTTCCCAACCCTAAACTCCCCCTGGGTGTGAATGTGTGTGTGTGCGGCGTTCCATCCAAGGTGTGTTCGTGCCTCACACACCTCCGGATTCGCCGCGACACTGACCAGAATAGAGTGCTTACTGAAGATGATGAATGAATGAATGAATGAATGAATGTTACACATGTATCCTTTATAACTACTGTTTCTGGAAAAGTATAAGTAAATTAACGTTTACTAAAATGATTATAACACTCAGACTGTGGTGTAAATTCACTGACATAAAATCTCATAAATTATGGTTTTTAATGTTTTTACAAAACAAAGTTAGATTTTCAGCTTTAAATGGAGCATTTATTTATTTATTTATTTATTTATTTATGGCATAATCTTGACTAAGCAATAAAGAAATATTTTTTCTTCATTTTTTCCTTTAAAATAATAATAATAAAAAAGAACAAGTTAAAACAAATGCGCAAGTGTTTATATTTAAGTCTCTCTCCGTCACGGTTTCACAGCCTGTAAGAGTTTCAGTGCCAGGACTTGTCTTTAAAGAGATCACACACCTTCCCAAGCTCCACCTACGCTCACACCTTGATGATGATTGCCATGTGTGTGTGTGTGTGTGTGTGTGTGTGTGTGTTTGTGTAAGCGTTCTCTGGTTTCAGTGGTGTAGTATTTAGCTGGCATGTGGCCACATGTTCGTCTGGAGGAGTAAACAAAGGAGACATTCTTTAGCCCTTACACAGAAGCAT